>NC_056725.1:281350222-281462722 GCF_019279795.1 Protopterus annectens
TGATGTGGTTGTCGGTGTTGTGTGGTTTCGATTATGTCAGGTAGAACCATATATATATATATATATATATACACACACACACACACACACACACACACACACACACACACACACACACACACACACACACACACACACACACACACACACACACACACACACACACACACACACACACGGTTTACTTCCAAAAGCTTGAAATGCCCCAAAGGACCAATCACAATACCAGTAGATACCAGACACCCAGTATTCCTGCTGCAAAGGTTAAAACAGCACTGTCCAAGGCCAAGAATACAGCTTTTATGGGACCTGACAGTATCCCCGGCTGTGTTCTCCATGAACTACAGAGTGAACTGGCACCTCACCTGTTTGTCCTGTTCAATCACATCCTCACCTTAGGCTTTTTCCCCACCGAATGGCGCACTGCTACAGTCATCCCTCTCCACAAGGAGTGACTACAGGGGAACTATTGCCCCATTAGCCTGATGAGTCTGATATGTAAAGCTGTGGAACACATCATTATGGACCTAATAAACAAGGATATATGGAGTCTCCAAGCTCTGGATCTTGCACAGGTTGGTTTTGTGAAGGGTAGATCATGCCTGCTCAGCTTGGTTGACTTCTTTCAGTCAGTCACCAGAGCTGTGGATGAAGGTAAGGTGGTTCATACAGCCTAGCTTGATCTGGCCAAGGCCTTTGATACCATTCCCCACTAAGGAATCCTAGAAAAACTTACTAAGCTAGGCATCAACCCCTATATCACTAGGTGGGTTGCAAACCGTCTCACAGTCAGAACCCTCCAAGTCAGAATGCTGACCAGTCACGAGTGGAGTCCCACAGGGTTCGGTCCTGCATCCTCTCCTGTTTGGTATCTACTTCTCTGAAGTCCAGGCCAACACGAAGGGACTCTGGCTGATAAAGTTTGCAGATGATTACAAGCTGGGAGCTATTATTAATTCCCCAAGTGATGCTGACATTCTACAGAAAAGACTCAATGAGATCAACAACTGGTGTCAGAACCATGGCCTTAAGCTCAATGCCAGAAAATGTGTCTTCATCCCCTTTGGGAAAAACCCAGTTCCCTTGAATTACCACATTGATGGTAGTCCACTGAACAAAGAAGGCATTATAAGAGATCTGGGAACACAGGTTGACAGCAACCTCTCTTTTGACCACCACGTTGCCACTGTGGTCAGAAAGTCCTTCTACGTGGCATATCTCATTACTAAGAGTTTTGCATCCAGAAAGAAATAGGTCATTGTCTCCCTCTACTCTTCCCTCATTAGGCCAATCATCAAGTACAATGCCCCATTTGCATGTACCTCAGTATACACCTGCAGCAACTGGAGAGGCCACAAAAGTACCTCACAAAGAGGATTCTTGGCCTTTAACACTTGTCCAATACAGGCAGACTGAAAAAACTCCAACTATTCTCTGTCTCATATCGCCTACTTAGAGGCAATCGCTGCTTGACTTACAAAGCCATGTCTGACCCAGCTCTGTTAGAAATGCTACATCTAAAGAAATCACAGTCCCTCCGCACCACATGCTCCAGAGACCTCAACCTCACTACCACAATCAACAGAACATGCTGGAGGAACAGGTTCATAACCCAGAGACTGCCCATGCTATGGAACAGACTTCTCATACATGTCAAGCAGAGCACCTCACTGGCCCTCTTCAGGAGAAATCTTGATTAGTGGATGGAAAATAGAAAATTCACCCCGGGGATCACTCCAGTGGCTCTACTCGACAGAGGCACTAGGAACTAATGTTGGGTTGCATGATGCCAGGTTAATCCTATGGGCTAGGCTTGTAAAGGCTCCAGGGCCATTTTCCTAGTACACATCTATGGACCTGTGAACCTTTGAACCTATGTACTTTGCCATTTGTTCAACCTAATGAACTATATCATCAAAAACGTAAAGGTTTGTATGTGAACATATTGAATATCCTTTCCCCAATGTCCTCAGTCAATGTTATTCGACATAGTAGAAAGTGACATCAGACACCCGGTATATTCAGCTCAATATGTCATGCGAATTTCACCTCAACAGCACATATTTTTACTGTTTTGCATGGACTCTTTCCCCCCATACTCCCTACAAATTATATATACCACCGCTTAGATTGCTTTACAGTGAGGAAAACGGTAGATTCCCTGTTCCTCACTGTACTGCTCTCTCAATTCACAATGCCGAACCCATAATAATGAATCACACTGGACATTCATTATTATGAGTTCGTAATATTCTTGTTTGGCATTGCACATCATTGCACCTGTACTTTCTATCAATTGACATTCGATTAGTTGCATTTCAAGCTTTTGACAGTAAACTATACATATATATATATATATATATATATATATATATATATGTGTGTGTGTGTGTGTGTGTGTGTGTGGGTATGTTGACTGAAATTCATCAGCTTTCCCCTTGCTTGACATCTGTTTAGCTGACAAAATTTATTTGACTAAACAGATGGTCGGCAGGCGTTTGAGACCACTTAATTCTTGGGGTAGGTAAATATATACTTTCTCCAAGATTGTGCTATCACTGAGTTAGTATACATAATTAGAAGACAGTGTGGGGGTGCAAGGGGGCTTGCCCTCTGTAAAAATATGTTATTACTATATTTTAAGTAAATGTTGTGCACATGCTGGGAAAGTTGATTGATGCTAGTATAGTAGTGTGTCAATGTTTGCAAAATCAACATTTTGTTGTCAACTATGTCAATGGCGATACACACACACACACACACACACACACACACACACACACACACACACACACGCACACACACGCACACACAGGCACACACATAGACAACAACAGACCACACAAAAGTGAGATACCTGACTAGTACTTCGACACATACGCATATGCACACACACACACACACACACACACACACACACACACACACACACACACACACACACACACACACACACACACACACACACACACACACACACACACACACACACACACACACACACACACACACACACACACCACACAAACACAGAAAATATAGTTCAAATCTAGCACTCAGTAAAGTCTGGAAATATAGTTTATTAAAACAACAGAGTAGCTTGTAGTCAAACAAAACAGTTTTCCAAAGTTTCATCAGTGGAATAGGGAAATCAGTAATAAAAATATTATATGGGAAATTAACTCAACATTTGACGATGCAACATTTCACCTTAAAGGCATAAGTGGCATAAATGACAGTGGCTCACATTAATGCATACATACAGGACCATCATATTTAAAATGAATTGTAAAGCCTGAGTGCAAAATATTTCATCAAAAACATAAACTATAGTATACATTTTTGTGTATATGTGTGTATATATATATATATATATATATATATATATATATATATATATATATATCTTACATAAACCAATAAAAACATCTCTGCTATTCATAATAATAATATTCACTTAATTCTGGGAAGACGTCTCTGCAAGTATTGACAATCCAAAATCTCTCAGATAGCTTCTAGGGAGTATAGCAACCAAAGCCAGAACAACCCTAGTAATAGAAGTAGCCAATATAAATTTGAGAAATGATACAAGAATTGGTAAAAAACAGAGAATAGTCAGGAAAGGACATATGAGACAAAGGAAACTCAGCGAGAGTACTTGATCTATAATAAAAACATATACGGAGGTAAAAACAGAGTGTTAGAAAGGGATAGGTAATATGGGACTTTATAGTGGAAGGGGCAATGCTCCAGTTGAATGAGACCGAAAGAGAATATTAGTGCAAGAATCCTCTCCAGGAAACATGTATAATTCCCCAATATACTAAAATCCTTCTAGGAGGAAATATAGACCCTAATCCTGGCCTCACCTGTCACATTGAATGCAAAGCTAATTCTCTCCCACACACTTCTGTAACCCAATAACACCCAATACCCAGCCTTGCTGGTTTAATTTTTGCTGCAATAAGTGTTAGAAGTATAAGAAATGAAACTACAGTACAGGATTACCCAACATAAGCCTGACATTCTCCCTGTAATGGAAGCTGAAATTTTACTTAAACCCAGCATAAAAGACTTTTAAGTTATAACTCCTGACTGCAATACCATCTGTAATGAACATATAAAGAGGAAAGGTGGTGGTATTGCTTTAATACACCTATCACATTTCCCTTTACAGGAAACTAATTCCAAAATTAAGTTGAGCAGAGATTTGTATTGCTTTCCTCAAAATAAACAGTTATAAACAAATATGTATCACTGTCCTTTACATCCCTCCTGGCAACAATACAGCTATACTGGAAGATATTCTACATTCGATATCCATAATATCCCACAAGAAAAAATATTACTAGGGGATGCGAATGTCAATTGGTTGGACATAAACTCTAACTTCCCTACATCTAGCTTGAACCTATATGGTTTCACACAACTAATTAATAGGCCTATACATTATAGCAAAACATGAAATTTCCTATTAGACTGGATCCTAGTATCAGACCCTAGCAAATACTCCACCACAGTTACAATGTCTCTCGGTGATCATCTCCAAGTCTATATAACCAGACATCTCACACATCGAGTTATATAGCATGTTTATAAAACAACACACAACCTTTCCAAGTTTAACCCAGAAATGTTCATTACTACTCTATCATCTATTAAATGGAACTTCCTAAAAATCATCTACTTGGATGATGCTGTAAATTAATTCAGTACAATTTTTCTAAATGTCCTAAATAGCCTTGCATTTCCCAGAAGGAAGAGACTGAAATCAAATAATGCAATTTTGCTATCCAAAAAGACTGGAATGCTAATACAGAATAGAGAAAAAGCATGGAAAAAATGGCAAAAATACAAAAACCTCAATATCTACAAAACATTTGCAATCATACTATAAAGCAAATAAATGAAGACAAAAAAACTATGCAATAAGAACTTTCATAACAATACTAAACTAAACCATAAAAAATGTTGAATATCCAAAAATTCAGCTCAAACTCCTCCACAGATAACTCACCACTTGAAACTGCAATGCAGTTCAGTTCTTATTTTATAGATAGCATAACATATCTAACCAAGGATTCCTCTACATCTAATCCCAACCCAGTCCAACAGCTACATATCAGCACATCCTCTTTCACCTTCAAACCTGTGCCCAAGTCCCTATAAAAAACTACTTCTAAACAACCTTAAACTCTGATGTTCTTCAGATGATGCCTTTCCAAGCAGGTACCTAAAAATAACAACCAATAGCATTGCTTATGGAGTCTCAACCCTTATAAACAGGTCAGTCCAGGAATTCCATGTTCCCTTTCTTTGGAAAAAGTTGCATATTATCCCTCTGCACAAAGGAGGAAATTCAGCAGACATTAGTAACTTTAGACCTATAGCAATTTTAACTCTCCTCTCCAAAATACTTGAAAAAATGTATTCAGAAACAATTGCTAGACTATCTGCTGTAGGAATCTATTCTATCCCCTAGACAACATGGATTCTGTCGTTCCCATAGTGCTAGCAATGCTCTTCTAACCTATATAGATAATGTTAATGATGCTAGAGATAATGGCAAACTAATCTCCTCCTTATTTCTAGACATGTCTAAAGCCTTTGACACAGCTTGTCACAGCAAGATTCTAATTAAAGGAAGTCTCTGGAAGAGTGCTGTTATGTATCCAAAAGGTATTTATTTAAAATCAAGTAAAAAACACACAAAATTTCAAAGGATTAGCGCTCAGCGATCAGATCTGATGAAGGGTTAACACATTTGTGTCTTCTGGTTGAGTTATCAGCATCAAGCATTGTGTTCTTTGGATTCACAGCAAAATTCTACTTCACATATCCTCACTAGGGCTCTCTCAGCCCACCCTTCTGTGTTTCAAAGGCTACCTGTCCAATAGTTTTCGGTCATCAAAGTGGCACTCCATGCTCTCTGCTTACCACCCACTCACCATCAGTGTATCACCAAGCTCTATCCTTAGTCCTCAACTATTTTACATATTCACCAACACCCTCTATACTTCCGCACAACAAGCCCCTCTAATACAATACGAAGATTATTCCACTCTCATTTGCACATCTCACAATGTGGTACACCTCAAAAAAATGATTACGTAAGCTTTAACAGCCACTGAAACATGGCTTCATAATTTCCAACTCATGCTCAAACCAAAAAAGACCAAACTACTACTTTTTTTACTCAAATCCCTCTCTCATGATAAAACAAAATTTAAAGTCCTCTCTCTTAGTAATTTAATCATTGAAGTCACTTCTCATAGCAAATAATTAGGTGTGATAGTGGATGGTAATCTTGCATTTGACCTGCATATACAAAGTCGCAATAGAAAAACTCATCAAAGACTAGGGATGTTTTACAGAGCCAAACACTTTCTCATCAGTGCAACTAAAAATGCACTTGCCACTCCTTACCTCCTCCCCGCTCTTTTTTATGCACTCCCATCCCTACTAACCTCCAAGGTTTACAAAAATTAAAACTTGACTAGTGCTATAACAAAGTTGCTAAATTTGCTGCAAATACCCCTTTGAGAACCCACCACTGTATAGCACTTAAAAGCCTAAATTGGTTAGAACTACCCTGTCAGCTAACATATATACAACTTATCACTTATAAAATTATTCAGCATCCATTTGCCTGTCCATCACTAAAAAACATTCTACACAACTATGTTCCTAGTTGGTCATTGCAATCCAATGACCAAAACTCCTATCTGTCTACAAACCTAGCAAATCTGCTGGTCTTCACTTGTAGTTGCACAAGGTTGCTAACGCCAAGAACTCCTTACCTGTATCCATTAGGTCCATACCCTCCCTCCCATCTTTTAAATGTGAACAAGTACCTTGTCATTCCTAATTCCTCATTACTCTCACTTCTTCCTTACTTCCTTACTGCTAACAAATTGTTTTCTCTCTAAATATACCATATGCCTGTTTTTCCCTCACTTCATATTGCAGTTCCTGTTTGTATTAGACTATCGTACCTTTAATTTCTCTTCAAACTGTCTAAAATTTCTATAAATATTAAATAATTGTCATATAACCTGTATTGATTCATAACCACTGTTTTATATTATGTCTAATTTATTATAATTATTTAAACCGCAGATTGTAAAATTATTGTTCTTAAAATATTTTGCAATAATTTGGAGCTTTTCTCCACAGGCCTTCTCTAAAAATAGGCTTCAACCCAGCTGGATTTTCCTGGTAATCAAATGTCAATAAATAAATAAATTAGAAAGGAGGATAGCAGAAGAAGATGTGTTCGTAATACTGCCTTAAAAATAAGTGGGTAATCACCTGAATGGGACTAGATGCCCTCAGAATTGGGGAAAAGAGGTGGGTAACAGCTAATAAAGGGGAAGGGACGTTCTGGAGTCATGGAAGCAGGGTTTAATAGTAATTATTCCAAAACATATTAAAGAAGTTACCAAAGTCAACTTATTTCACCCAATTATGATACTGAACCATGATTGCAAAACATTCATGGCTATTTGAGCTAAGAGAATGACCCCCATTCTGGCTATCTTGGTAGATGGTGATCAAAATGGTTTTGTGGACAGCAGAAAAACATTTGACAATCGATCAAAAAAAACACAATCTGCCATTAGAAGGACTCAAAAAGCAACACTTTTATTTCTGGACACAAAGAATACTTTGAAGGAGGAGATTGGTCCTATCTGTTTATGGGGACTGAGGTCATGGGCTTCTCCAAACTTTTAATGCAGCTGCTGATTAAGCTATACCATAGATCAATGGCTAATTTGAAGTTGATTGGAGAATAAACTTCCAAGATAAGACTATCAACGGGGATCAGGCAAATATGCCCTCTATCCTCCTTACTATTTGCTCTCTACTGGAGTTGATGGCTATACAATTTAGGAAATCCAGTTTAAAGGGGTATGTAAAGAGAACTTTGGGAGTAAACATTGCTCTACATATTGACAATGTCATATTCACTTTAAGGGAACCTGAAGAGGATACCGACAGACCATACATGTTGCTGAAAAAATTTCAAGATTTATCTTGTTATAAAGTAAATAAATAAGGGCAAGAAATGAAAGATCCAGATCAAAGCAGAGGGAATGGGAAATGGAATATGGTGGCAGCACAAGATGTAGAATTTAAATAGTTGTGGATTTTGCTAGTGTGCACCTATGAAGAGGCTAGACAGACAACAGCAAAAAAGGAATTAATGCAGAAGATTAAAGAAAATCTGCAAAAGTGGAAATATTAGACTTAGAACTTGATCAGAGAGTCAAAGTATTACAAATGAATGTTCTCCTGCATGTACTGCATTTTATCCAATCTTTCTGGGACATGCCAGATACAAAAGAGTTGGAACTATACAGACATGGATGAGTGATTTCCAATGGGAAGGAGTAATATGCTAAGAGTAAATTGGTAAAAAAGTGCCAATGCAAAAGTATAGCAGTTGCCCAGACATACCAGCTCTGAGGCAATATTTGAAGCACAAATGGATGTCTGGATTAGGTACCATTCAAAGATCTTTAACGGCACTTGGAAAAGTGTGTTAGAAGACTTAACATGCTTGGTTAGGTGAATTTAATCCTTTTGAAGTAAAACGGGAGAGGGGGGAGCCAAACCTCTTATTCCACCTATGGTGAACATAGTGGGCAAAGTAAGAGGCTCAGTTTTTTAATGCATGGATGACCGGTGAATAGGGAAGAACAGGGAAGAACTGAAACAGAATGAGAGAGAACAGGGACACATAAGCAATATTTGGATCAGATGATAATAAAAGATAGGCTCATGAGCTGGGAGGAGGAAAAAGAATGGTTAGGGCATTAACCATGGGCATATTTACATTGCTAGTACATTAGGTGAAAAGCTGAAAACACAATAACATTTCAAATATCTTAGGAGAAATGGCCAACACTGATCTGTTTGTGGATCGAGAGAAGAAAACTAGAAAACAAGTATATGGAGCATCTCCAATGTACATAAGGCACTGCAGAAAGACACCATCAGAGGGGAGAGTTCAATACTGACACACTGGAGCACCAGGCTGGGAATGTAAATAGGTAGAACAGGATGGGACGAAGAATGTATGATAGTGGGAAAGGCGATAACAAACTAGAAAGAAAAAAAATGCAACCAAGAAAAGGAAAAGAGTAAATAATCTAACCATGGAGGGGAAGATAGAATTAAAATGTTAAGAGAAAATAAAAGTTTAATACAGAGTTCAGCGTTACAATTCATAAAAGAATGCAATCAACAAATCCAGCACAAATCAAAACGGTATAACATTTTTGTCAGCTTAAAACAGCCAGGAGCATGCAATGTATATTGGTTTCAGTAGTAACCCCACTTTCTTTAGTATGCAATAATAAAATGCATACAAGCATTTGAATATCCAGCCTAAGGTTGATTCTTAAGATCACATGCATATAAAAAAGCATAGTTTCAGTAATCTTCAGTAGCAGTTCACTTCTGTTCATATCAAAGCCTGTAATGTAAAAGATCAAAAATTCATCCCTATCAGCAAACAATTTCTGAAGACTGATTCAGGCACTTTTACATCTGTTCAGTATATATCACTCATAAGCATTAAAAAAGGGTCTATATTACATAATCAAAATGTAATTTAATCGATCGGCTCTTACATCAAAAATGCCGTTTAGTGAATACGGTCTTGTGGGGGGTTGCTCCACCCCCACATAGGTTCATAGCTTCATAGGTTCATACTAGGGCATTTATAAGCCTAGCCAGAGTGTGTTTGGCTTTCACCACCCATTTTAAATTAATTTTGCTATGCCCTTTTTCGAGGATAGTATACTGTGCCTCTGTCTAACAGTGACACAGAAGTGATACCTACTATCTCCCATCCACTCATCAAGATTCCTCTTGAAGAAAGTCAATGAGGGACTCTGCCTAACCTGGACTGGGATTTTATTCCAGAGTGAAGGGAGCCTTTGGGTTATGAATCTGTCCCTCCAGCATGTCCTATTTATTTCAGTGCTGAGGTTCAAGTCTCTCGAGCTCGTAGCTCGATGGGATTTGGATTTTCTGAGGTGCAGCATGTCCATTAATTCCGGGTTGGATATGGCTTTATACATCAGGCACAGATCACCTCTGAGCAGGTGGTATGCCACTGAGTAGAGCTAGAGTTTCTTTAATCGGGCAGCATATGGAATCTGTTTGAGCCCTTTGATCCTCTTGGTGAGATACTTTTGGGGTCTTTCCAGTTGCTGCAGGTGTCTAGTAAGGTACATCCCAATAGGGACATTGTACTCAATTATGGGCCTGATGAGGGATGAGTAAAGAGGCACGGTGACCTCCCCTGATCTAGATGTGAATCCCTTCATGATTAGGTGGGCTATATAAAATGTTTTTCTAACCACTTTGGCCACGTGGTTGTCAAATGAGAAATTGCTGTCAACTTGGGTCCCCAGATCCCTAATTACTTCTTCCGTACTTAATGGATTACCACCTATGTGGTAATTTGTGGGCACTTTGTTTCTGCCAAAGGGGATGATTATACACTTCTTGGCATTTAGCTTGAGGCCATGGCTCTGGCACCAGTTGTATATTTCTATGAGGCCCTTTTGGAGGATGCTTGTGTCAGCTGGAGAGTTGATTATAGTGCCCAGTTTGCAGTCATCTGCAAACTTGGTCAGCCACAGTCCTTCCATGTTGGCCTGCACCTCCGAGAAATATATACTGAACAGGAGAGGTCCCAGGACTGAGACTTGTGGGACACCACTTGTAACTGGTTTGGAGTCTGACATGGCTTCAGCAATTCTAACCATGTGGGTTCTGTCCTTGAGCCAGTTTGTAACCCATCTAATGACATAGGGGTTTATATTTAAGCTGGTGAGCTTATCTATAATGCCTGAGTGAGGTATTGTATCGAAGGCTTTTGTGAGGTCCAGGTAGGCTGTGTGGACCACCTTCCCCTTGTCAATGGCCTTGGTAACTGTTTCAAAGAAATCAACCAGGTTTAAGAGGCAGGATATGCCCTTAACAAAGCCAAACTGGGTAGGATCCAGTGTCTGTAGGTCCCCATTATCTTTTTTTATGAGGTCCATGATGATCCTTTCCATAGCTTTTCAGACCAAGCTAGTCAGGCTTATGGGGCGATAGTTTCCAGGATCCGTTGAGGCACCACCTTTGTGGAGGGGGACCACTGTTGCTGTATGCCACTCTTTGGGTATATATCCTGTGGTAAGGCTGAGATTGAACAGTAGTTTTATGTTTGGGATTAGCTCTTCTTGGAGTTCCTGTAGGATGCAGCCCGGGACACCGTCTGTTCCCATTGATGATGTGTTTTTTGTTTTGGAGAGGGTGGCTCTTACCTGAGCATCTGAGATGTCAGGGGGGTAGCACTCTGCTGGGATAGATATTTGCCCTTTTGGTGGGGGGGGGGGTTGCACTGAACCTGTTAGCTAGGATGTTGGCAATGTCTGTGGGTTTGGTGTATTTTTTGTCATTTTGGGCCAATTCTGAGCATATCTGGGAATTCCCAGCCAGGTTCCTAACATAACTAAAGAAAGCCTTGTGATTATCCTTAGTGTCCTGTGCAATTTTTCTCTTGAAGCTGGCCTTAGATGATTTTATGAGTGCCTGTAGTTTTTTGCTAACAGTGATCAGAGATGCCTTCCCTTTTTGGGATTTTGTTCTATCATGTAGTAGCTTCATCCTTCTATTGTATAGTTTGTTTATGGCTGGGGTCCACCAGACAGGATGTCTGCCTTTGGAGGATTGGGTCTTGGTTTTATTTGGGATTGCATGATCCATGCATTCCTGAAGGAGTTCATAGAATGCATTTATAAAGGATTCTGCGGTCTGGGCCGTATTTTCCACAGGCCCGGGGGCTTTGAAGGATTCCACCTCAGTTTTGAAGAGTGTGAAATTTGCTTTAGAGAAGTTTTTCACTGTGGTTTTCTGGGCAGGGGGTGGGGTCGGAATGTGAATATCCAGTGAGATTAGTTTATGGTCTGATCTTACCAGTGAGGGATACACTTCTGGTCTGGAGCATAGAGTCCCCATGTTGGTGATGATCAGGTCCAGTATGTTTTCCCCTCTTGTGGGGGTGGTAACAAGTTGTTCCATAGCATTTGAGTTTATAAATTCTAAGAACCTTTGAGCTAGGGTGTTGGAGCTAGAGTAATGCTCCCAGTCTATGTTTGGGTAGTTGAAGTCACCCAATATAATGGTGTTTGGAGAGACCTTCATATTTTCCAGTGTTCTCAGGAAGGCCAAGTGGGGTTCCTGGGTTTGGGAGTGTGGTCTGTAGCAGGCTATAAACTGGAAGGCAGTTTTACCAACTGTTAGTTGCACATGGATAGTCTGTGATGCTTCGTGCTGTGCCACCAACCTGGAGGTGTGGGTATCTTTGATGAATATTGATACTCCCCCTCCTTTTCTGGTTCGGTCCAAGTTCTGGGGCCAAAAAGCATGGTATGAGATATAACCTGGCAGTGCTGGGGTGCACTCGGGAGCCTTGAACCAGGTTTCTGTTACTGCATAGATATCGATGTTCTCCATGCTAAGGAGAGTTTAGAGTGCATGCATCTTCAGGTTTAGACTTCTGGTGTTGAGTAGCATTACTCTTAGTTTCTTATCCCTTGTGATACCTATGGAGGTGGATTTGTCTTTTGAGCCTTGTCTAAAAAAGGCACTATGGGGGTAGCAAGAGCCTTTGCCAATATCCGAAAGCCCAGAGGTGACAGGTGCAAGCCGTCCCTAGCGAAGCATCGTGGCTTGTCGAGCATGTCATCCCAGGCTGACAGGTATTGGATCCCCTTTGAATGACACCAATACTTCCCCTGCTAATTATATATACCCACTCCAAGATTACACTAGAGTGAGGAATGTGCAAATTTTCCAATCCTCACTGTACCGCAGTCTTACTATAAACAGCTCAATGAACTTTTTCGATTCAAAGTGCCATTCTATTAAATTAATTTTTGATAAGGTAATATGAACCCTTAAGAAACTGTTCCTGATAAGAGGACTCACATCTTTTCAAAGGAAACACACAGATAACAAAATGCAAATACATACTTTAATGAAATGCAGCATTGTCACTTTCCATTTTGCATTTGTCTTACTAAATTGCAGACTATTATTTAGTTTAAAAATGCATTATTGTATGACAAACCTCAGTAAAGTCTTGTACAATTGCTTATATGTCAATATTTCCTATTTTGTTAGATTTTCATATACATTTAGTTAGTCATTTTCAGCATTTATGTTACTATCTTCAGTTTTAATTAGATTGCCAAGTTCACATTTCATACAGATTTTTACATTACGCATTAAGCATTACAGCTTTTATTACATTACTTTATTATTTGATGGAAAATGTTTTCAAGTAGTAACAAGGAAGGGGTTACAATCAGACCCTGGAGAATGAAGGTTGTCCATCTGCACTGTCCTGATAGAGGGCAATATTGTTTATGACACATCAGAGTATCTGGCACCTCTCATTTACCAGCAGATAGTTCTTTCCTGAAGATATTTTAAGACATTATCAGTTCTTCACATGATTTGTTGTGAAAGGGTGGCTTTGAGAGAATAGAAAGACAATGACACATCTGCTCTTAAAGAGATTAAGCATATGGTACCAATACTTAACAGCAGGCATTGAAATTTAGCATCTGCAAGCAGTGGTACCTAATGAAGTCATGCGATGTGAGCTTAAGAGCATCACTTGCTACTGTATGATATCAAGCAAGTTACTGAGGCAAATCAGGGCTCCCAGGTCACCCCTGAAAAAGCAATTAGTTACAGCAGAACTTCTGCAGACAGCAAAGAGTAAGGATACCAGATGTTTAAATAATTCTTTCAAGATCATTTTATTGCAAAGTACTAGATACTGTGCAAAAACACAGAATTGTAACCATTCTGGACCGTATTATGTCTGCTTAAACTGAAGGGAACAGGAAAGTGCAGTGGTACAGACATTTGATATTTAACAACAAACAAATGATATGGTCAAAAGTGTGTTTAAATTACTTTTAGGTGTATTTACTTTGACTTAAACTTTTGTTGTTTTTACAGAATGAAGGTACAGAGCCAGAAAAGTCTGTTGACTTAGCAGTGCCTGTTATTTTGTATATTATACTGAACAGCTTCGCAGAAAATCAGCAGTCACCATCACAAAGCAACCAGTACAGGTACAGATAGCAAAGAATGATTATTTATTTATTTATTATTTGCTAAAAAACTGTAAATAGTGCTACATTTTTGATATCTGTATTTCTGTAATGTTGACTTTTATGTGGCACTTTTCTCCCCTGGCCTCCACTGAAAATAGGCTCACTTAGGCCCAGTGGACTTTCCCGATAAACAAATGCAACAAATAAATAAAATAAATAAATGTGTGGCTTCAAATACGTGTATGATTTTCACCATGAAGTCAAAAATGTCTTTACAAGGACTTGTGGGGATGGATGATTGCAGTTTACTTGTACTTAATGGCCATATGACAAAACAGCGCAGCAGAAAGAATGCATGGTGTTCATCATGCTGATCACTGTTACAATAGCTGGAGCTACATGGATTTTTTTTCCCTACAAAGGCTATAACAGCTGGCCAGCTTTCAAAACTTCAGGGCACCATTCATGCTCACAAACTTTCAGCATGCTCAGGCTGAGTTGACTAAAAGACAAGTTTAAGCAGCAAGTTCTTCAGTGCTTTACTGATGCTGAAAGTTATACATCTCTAATACTTTAGAAGAGCAATGGTCAGCTTAGTGCTGTTCCTTTGCTGAGCAGACAAGTTCACTTTGGGGAAAAAAACTTTCATTTTCTAAATATTGATTGTTTTTATCACTGTCCTCTTTGGGAACGTTGTTTTAAAGCTAGGAGTTTTGCATTTTAATGGATTACCTTGAAACTGAATTGTACTTAAATGGGAGTGCTCTTTTTTACTCGCATTTAAAAAAAACTGCATAAAGTGATGAAAAATATTTTTTCTCTCTGGATAAATTGTGTTTATTTTACCTTGTAGATGCTGGCAAGGTTTTTAAAGTGCTTTTACTGTGAAACAATTGACTTTTAAAGACTTGCAGTTTTTATCAGCATTTGCTGCTTATCTTTCCCAGGAAAGAGACACCATTATCAGCTTGAGCATGGAAAAAACTATCGGGCTCATTGTCAGCCCTTCTTCCAGCCACACAAAAAAAAAGGTAAACAGCCTTTGCCACAACAAGCTAGCAATTAGCCTCAGATGCAGGTGGGTGACTCTGCTCTGGCATTTTGTTGTACCTGAGACTACTCACCTTTTGCCACAGATCCCTCTGGAGTAGCACCTACAGTTACTGTGGACCAGGAGTTAACCACAGACCCTTCAGCTATTGGGGTCCACTCAGTGGGCTAGGAAGATCTTCTCTTGTCAATCCTGAGGAAGGGAACACGGAAGGTGTGTCAGAATGCTTTGTCCATCCCTAGGGAAGCAGCCGCTGCCATTCCTAATGTGATTGGTCTCATTTTCTTGTCAAAAAGAAAGAAAAAAAACTAAGCATGTGTCTATTCCTCCTCAAATTTCCATAGACAGAAGTAGTCTGCTGGGTATGTCTCAGAGTTTAATTCAGGTTATTGATTCTTCTTCTAAAGGAGCTTATGGTAAAAGGAAGAGGGATACCCCTTCCTGAAGAGATTCAAGATTTAGAATCTGAACAGGAAGATAAAAGGACAGATACAGGATTTTATCCTCAGATTTCTGATTCAGACTCAGAGGAGAGCTCAGTTTCAGATTCTCCCTATTGGAATTTCTCTTTCATTGAGACTGTTGCTAAAATGTGGCAGTGTTTTCAGTGGGAGAACACTGAAGTTTCTCAGTCGCTCAGAAATTTACTATGAGTTGTTACTGAAGGATTTTCCAGTACCTACACCCATTCTCCTTTTCTGTCTGCTTTAGAGGATGTGCATGGTATTGCATGCAATTTTTCTGACAGTCGGTCAGCTGCTCCTAAAAAGGCAGATAGGCAGTAAAAAGTTCCGAATCAGAAATACTTTATTGATGCTGCAGTAAATCGCATATGTTACAACTGCACAGGTAAAAATAGACATAATATAGACCAAATGCATATGTTACATAATTAGATATGACAGATACTATACTCACTTATGTTACCCACCTATACAGCAGCAACGTCTGACATAGGTACACCGTTGACCAGTTTGTCAGTCTTTTAAGTTTTTATACACTGTTCCCAAACCTGACCCAGTGGCTATAGCTTTAGTTGATGCAGTTGGTGCTAAACACTTAATTAAATCCTATCCTACTTTTTTGATAAGGATGGGAAAATTATTGATAAGTATGGGAATAAGTGTATACTTGAGCAACTTTTATTTTAAGAATTTTGAATTGTGAAATTTGTATGTTAATGTTTTTTTCTAGCTAATAGTGAATGTATGACAAATATTTTATCTCCAGTTTCTTCTTGTGAGGAAAAATCGCCTTTAAATAATTTAGTTTCTTCTGCTATACAGATTGCTACTCATTCTTTACAGTGTGAATATGACTCTGTTGATACTTCTTCTAGGACTATTGACCTGGTACTGTTTTGAGGAGGTTTGTCTGGCTGCATTCTTAGAACCTCCCAGATAATGGTACAAAATAAAATTTTTAAATTCCCCTTTGGACAGAGATTTAGTTTTTGGCCCATCAGTTGCAGAGGTAATCAAAAAGTGTGATAAAAGGGGTAAACTGGTCCAAGGAACCTTTAAGATTTTGTAGCCCTCCTTTTCCAAATATTCAATGGGATTCTCTAACTCCTCTTCCAATGTTGGCAAAAAAAAAAAAAAACAGATTAAACAGTCTGAACAAAATACAGGTAAGCAGACATTAAAGAAGAATTGGCGCGGGTGGGGGGTGTTCCCAAAAGAAGCATCAAACCTCTCAAAACCAAGGGCAGATTCCTGTTTTTTTCTTCCAGGAAGTCTAAATCTTCATTTTCTCATTGACATCAGATAGTTTCAGACAAATGGGTTCTGAAGATCATTCATCAAGGTTAGAAATGGCAGTGGGATGAAATTCCTCCTTTCATTGAGGGTCATCTGTCATCCTCCAGATCAATCTCTTTTTTTCTTCCAGCTCTTTATCACATGATATCCCAAGGAGTAATAGAATCAAGTCCTCCTTCCCAGATGGTGAAGAGTTTTATTGAAGGATTTTTTAGTGCTAATGTATGAAAATGGTTGGATTCCAGTTCTGGATCTTTCTTTCCTAAACCTGTTTGTGATAGTGCCCAAATTCAAAATTTTGTCACTTTGCAATCTATTGCCTTTTCTTCCCCTTTCAAGTTATCTGGTAACACTCGACACAAGAGTTGCTCGATGCTATTCATCACCCCTATTCATCCAGTCTTCAGATGTTTCTTAAAGTTTTGTGTGTCTGGATCACATTATCAGTTATCTGCCTTATTCATTTGATTATCCACATCACCTAGAGTATTTACAAAGTGTCTAGCTCCAGTTATAACTCATTTTAGGCTATATTGTATCCACATGTTTCCATATTTAATGATTTCTTATCTTTCTGAAGCCTTTTTTTCATATTGCCAGGTATCTCTTTCTTGGGTGAGGTATATCTTATACAAGCTGGAATTTCAAGAGAACATTAAAAAGTATTTATTCACTCCTTCACACCGATTGTGTTCCTGGGATGTCAGCTAGACACCTCAGTTCAAAGAGCTTTTCTTCCTCAGGAAAAAATAAATCTCTGTATAGATCTATTTCTTAGGTTTTCCACTCAAACTTTGGTCACTGCAATAATACCTCAGGATTTTGGGTCTCATGGTTTCTATGATTCTCCTGATACTCCTGGCAAAACTCTACACAAAAAAGAACCCCTGGCAAGACTCTACTTGAAAAAGATACAGTGGTGTCTGAAGTTTCTTTAGTCTGAGCACCAGCACCCTTTTTCTTTTCAAATCCCAGTGCTGGGATTTGGCAGATGAGAAATCATTTGCAGGAGACAACCGATATGAATGATTTATCTTCTGACAAACCACAGCAGAAAAATCATTTTATGGATATTGTTGTCTCCAACAAAAGATTTATCTTCTAGCAACCCCCTTTACTGGGGTTTATCAGAAGAGTAATCATTTGTTGGAGACAATAGGTATCCTTAATTCAATGTCTCCCCCCACCCATTCCAAAGTAGTCAGTCACCACAGACATCTCAAACTTTGCATAGGGAGCAGGTGCAGGAGGGATAAAAGTGCAGGATGTGTGGAATGACAAAGACAGACCCAAGCACAAATATCTAATATATGCTTGACCTTATTGAGGCATGTAACTTTTTGAACTTTTTTTGGTGCCAGGACCTCTTTAAGTTATTACAGCCAATACCACAGTCTTGTGGTACATCGGCAAGCAGTAGGGAACAAAGTCACATCCCCTTTGCAGACTAGCCATGTTAGCTTGCGATATAACTTCACTGTACAATTTCACTCTGCATGCATCCTACATTTCATCAGAGTAAAACTGTGTGACAGACAGGCTGAACAGGACTAGGGCACTCCCTCCCAAATGGAAACTAGATAAGAGGGTCTTCTAAGAATTGATCCATCTGTAGGGAGTTTCTCAAGTAGACCTCTTTGCTTGCTTTCTGAACCATCAACTCTCAAGTTTCTATTTCTGGACTCCATGCGAGAAGGCCTGGAAGACAGATATCTTTTCTTTTCTTGGATAGGAATTCTCCTGTATGCTTTTCCATCCTTTCCACTATTATGTGGGGTACTTCAGAAGATTCAGAATATCACTATAATGACTCCCTTCAGGCAAAGGTGGACATTTGGAAATGGTCAGGGGCAATTACCACAAGCTTCTACACAGACTAGATCTACTCACACAAGAACAGGGATTTTGATACTGTCTGACATCCATCAACTTCAGTTAACTGCCTGGATGATCAGGTCTTAATTCCTTTTAGGAACCTGTTTTCTGAGAATGTACAGCACGTAATAATGGAGGAAAGAGAGAATGCTACTAGAAAATCATATACTAGCAAATAGAAAAGCTTTTAAGTTGGCCCCAACAACATATCCAGCACCCATTCATGGCTAGCTTTTCTGTGGTTTTACATTATTTGTGTAAGTAACTCCATGCCTTTTCTTATTCCTCTGTCAAGGTACATTTATCATCCATTTCAGCATATCTGTCCATGGATCCTCCCCTTTCAATGGGTTCTCATGTCAACATGTTTCTGGAAGGGCTTTTGCACAAGAGGCCTCCCAATAAACCAGTGGCCCCTCCTTGGGATCTTAATTTGTTTGTAAGAGAAGCCAACATTTATTCCATTTGAACAAGCTAACTTGACTGACTTGGTGTTCTTAATATGGAAAACAGTTTTGCTGATCACTGTGATCACTGCAAGAAAAGTATCTGAGTTACAATTTCTTATGGTGAGTCAATCCTGTATCATTTTCCACACAGAAAGGCTTTCTTTGAAAATATATTTCTCTTTTCTGCCTATAATGGTATCCAAGTTTACTTTAAGCTAGGCTATCCAATTCCCAATGTTCTTTACTGAACCTAAACATGAGGGAGAAAGTATACTTCATACCTTGGATTTTCATAGACTCGGGTACTATCTTGACAGAACTAAATCTTTCAGATACATGGATCAATTGTTCATTTATTGTGAAGGTAAGAAGAAAGGACAACCTTTGTCAAAACAGACTATTTCCAAATGGATGTCTAACACTATTACCTTTTGTTGCACTCACCACACATATCCATTCCAGATAGGGACAAGGACCTCTCTCATACCTCTCAACCTCTTATTGCAAGAAATCTGGACAAAATCAAAAATAATGCTGTTACAATGGCCCCAAAATTGGACAGCTTTGAAATATTGCTCCTATAAACTTAGAAAGTTGCTAGAATAACAGGTTTTGTATTTGCATGCATTTTCTGAAGGATATGAAGTCTTAAACTCAAATGTCTGTTATTATATAGTGACTTCAGTCCTCAATGATTTGCCAGAACAGTACAAATTTTATGAGGACTGGTCAAAAATATGAGGCAAATATGTGGACATTTTTCACAAATCTGAACAGTTGAGAGGTATGCCCTCTCTGTCTGGGCCTTGGCTCATCTATTGATTTTTGGAAATTTTGGGATTTTAGAAGTATTGTCGAAGCAGCAACTTGGTCTTTTAAACATACATGAATTACTGTAAGCTTGATTCCTTCTCTATGTCCAGATCAAACTTTGCTGGGACCATTCTCCAGTGGCTCTTGGGTTCTTGTCCTACAACCTAACAAATTTAGTTAGCTAAAGTAATCTGCCCATAATACTAAGGCTACTGCAGCAGTGAGCAATATGATGAACATAGTACAGCTGTGTAAATAATCTTACCATAGCAGTAGATGTTCAAATGATCACTGTTGAGTAGCCACTCCCACCGTCCATTCCCTTTATTTATTTATTTTTTTTGGAGTGTTTTTATGCCAGGCATTGCCCTTTCAAGGCTCAGCCTCCCCCTTTCTGTTGGCAGGAAAGCTCTGAAGACCTTGGCACCCAAGCTTCTCTTTTAGTCAGCTTGAACTGCCTGCCATACTGGGCACATAGAATTTGCCCTGAAGCTTTGAAAGCTGGCCAACTGTTATAGCTTTGACAGGAAACTATTGAAACCGGAGACTCCAAAGTGAAAACCAACAGCAAGTACCAAGAACCAGAGTTTTAATAAAAGTAATGTGAAGCGCAGTTGGGAGTATCTAAATACCATCATTCCTAAAAACACTATAGCATCATTTATAATAAAACCGTACACATTGCCAAATTAAAATAGTTTAGTAAAGGTAAAATTGGTATAAAAATATTAAAACACTTTGCCAAAATAGAAGACTTTAAAATAGAGGTAAATACAAGTTTTAATGTATACCGCCGTCTTGAACGAACATTTTAAAAACTAATTAACTAAGGCTAATCATAATAGCAGCCATATAATATTGTATATGCAAAATACTTGTCTAACATAGCTTTGATAGGATACAACTCATATAGCTAAGGCTATTGCAGCAGTGATCATTTGGACATGTACTGTTACGGTAAGTTTACTTACACAGCTCTACTTTATTGTTGTTTAATGTTTCAGCACATGGAAGGTTATAGAGTTGCATATGTTGCCCACTGATTTCATATTATTGGATTCTGTAAAGAGGGAACTAGTGAATTTTATCTTTCTTTTTCAACTTTTCTATTTTCTTTAAATTTGTGCAGTCTTGGAGTGAGCATAGTTATAGGTCTGGGGTGTAAGGAATTGAATCCACATTGAGTGTACAGGGGAAGCTGCCCTCCCCCAGAAAATAATTATTCAGAAGAGCTTGAAACCGTTTTAGTGTTAATTGTTTGTGTGCAAGTATTTCAAACTCATTTCAGTTATAAGAGATTGTATGTAGCAAATCCAGACTGTTGTGATATTTCTTTTAAATCAGTGCTGAAAGGGAAGTATGGTTCTATATATTATAACCTGATCAATTGACTTTTTTCAGTAAAGAATTAAATTACCTAAGTTATCCATCAAACAGTGAACAAGGCAAAAGACAAAAACGTAATTAAGATATACTGAAAATATTGGTTGTATAAATGAACAAACTACCATTTTACAAACTACGTTTGTGGCTGACTACAGTTTTAATGAGACAGCATGCAAGCTCTACAAACCTTCGTTGTTGTCAGCCCTTATATGGGTCAAATGTTAATCCTCAAGAATCATGGATAATATCAGAAATAATCAGGAACACACAGACCACAATATAGAAACAGATTTTTATGTCTTAGCTCTGTTCTGGCTGAATGTTGATAGAATGTGCAGGATTTGCATTAACGTGTTGCTTACAAAGAATAAGAAGTCCTTATGTGCATTGCCTGGCTTTGTTTGCTTGATGTAGTCTTTACTATTCTTCAAAATTTCAGAAGTGTTATGACGAACGGGCTCAGATCAGATACATTTGTGAAATTTGCTTAAGTGGTCTCTATGATATGATGAGTCTATATTACCACATTGAAAAAGCCATTAATCAAACGGCTTTATAACCAAAAAAGCAGATAAAAGAACTGTGTATTGTGGGATCGTGGTACAGTGAAGATCAAAAAATTCGCCCTTTACTCACTGTAGTGCGATCTCAGAGTTGGCATATATAATTAGCGGGGAGGGGTGTGTGGGGGGGCACAACCTCCCACAAAAGCAAGTTCTATTAACTGCATTTTCGGTCATAAAGCCATTTGATAAATGGCTTTCTCAGTGTAGTAATATAAACCCGATATGATGCAACCTGCAGATGGGAAGTCTCATAAAAAGTGTTGTATTTGAAGAATATTGAAGCAAACACTAAGTAAAAGAAAAGAAAAATATATTTTTTCTTTGTAATCATGCAACTTTTTTCTTTTTATTAGGCTATGCTTCCATATATATTGCATTCTAGTTATACTGATAACCATGTGTGTGTGTGTACATATGTACATATATATATATATATATATATATATATATATATATATATATATATACATATATATATATATATATATATATATATACATATATATATATATATATATAGCTATATTTATCTATATATATATATTTTGTGCATGTGTTTGTTTGTTTGTTTGCAGGGGGAGCAGCATTAGTGACTGATATATGAAGACAGGGTAAGTTTCTCTTTGCCTTGCTCTCATAAAAAGTGATATTAAATAGAAATTGCATGATGACCAGCTGGAATTTGAAAAGTTTGCCTATAGAGAATTTGGTGTGGTTATGGTTACTTTTGCCACTGATTTGTTAAATTCTATACCTTGATTCAACATAATTTTGGATACAAGATGTATATATATATATATATATATATATATATATATATATATATATATATATATATATATATATATTCATTTGCCAGTAGAAGCACCGTATATTTCATTCTGTATGATGTGTTCTTCTTCTTGTGGCTTTTCCCAGTTAGGGGTCACCACAGCAGATCATCTATCCGCTAATGATTGGCAGTGGAGTTTTACAGTGTTGAGTTGCCAGCCCAGCGCCCAACCTTCCACAGAAGGCACACACTCACACCTAGGGCCAATTTAGAGTGTCCAAGCCACCAACTGCATGTCTTTGGGATGTGGGAGGAAACCAGAGCACCCGGAGGAAACCCACGCCACCACAGGGAGGACATGCAGACTCTGCACAGAAGGCACCACAGCCAAGTATCGAACCAGAGAACCTCTTGCTGTGAGGTGACAATGCTAACTGCTGCACCACCGTGGCCACCAATTCTGTATGATGTGTTAATATGGCAAAATCAGTTGGGTCAAAGGACTAGAGGAATTTCCATTTACTGCTAAGTTTTCTATAGGTTTAGTTTTTCCAAATGCTTAGATTTTTAGCATCATTTGATCTGATCATAATGGACCCATTCCTAAGTCAGGGCATAATTAAAGTTCATGAAAATAGTATTGTTTCAATGTTTGACATTACTTAAGACTGCTCTTATCAGCACCTGCAATGTATTCAGAATATCCTCCTTTTTTAGATCATTTGTTGTTACATATATCTGTATCATATTTACATATGATTTGTAAGTGCTATTTTTTTAGTTCTATAGCTCCTACTAGTACTAGATATATATCAGGGTACAAACCAACTCCAAAAACATAAACCAAAATGTACAAAAGTTCTTCTGGTAAAAACTGGTCACAACTGCAAATATTCATTATTTATTTATTTATTGACATTTGTTAACCAGGTTAGTCCAACTGAGCCAGGGGCCCATTTTCAGTGGAGACCCCAGGAGAAAAGTTTCAGAAATAATACAAGTAATTATGATATTTACAAAATATTAAAGTAGGGTCACAGAAATATAGTAGTACAAGTAAAAAAAATGTGCACAGCAGTACAATGCATAGGTAAAATAACAGTTAACAAGTATAATTTCCAGAATTTGAGAACAGTATATAGCATAGGCCAAATAATTAAAAGGTTTAGAGAATATTACACAAAGGAGTACAGTATGAACACAAAGGAGTACAGTATGAACACAGTTTGCTAGAGCAAGTACAAGGAGGAACAAGAGTTGATAGGGAAAAAGCAGATAAGATGAGAAGAGAGGAGACTAGTTCAAATGGGGGTTGACAAGGGCATGACCAAGTCTTCAGGAGAAAAAGTTTAAGTTCTTTCTTAAACAGGTATTTATGCTGAATGCTTCTTATGTTGAGAGGGATGAATTCCAAACATGGCCTACAGAGTATTTGGAATTGCTCTTACCAATGTTTTTGTTGGGTTTGTATAACTGAAGGAGGTGTTTACTGGCAGTACGGATGTGACAAGGTGGGTTATAGGAGGTGGCTAAATTGGAGATGGAGAGACAGATAATATATAATATATTACCTAACAACTACTTTTAATAAAAAATAATATTGCCCATATATCTTAGAAGCAAGCTGTGTGGAGGTCAACAAGGTCGAGCTTAGGCTGTATGGTAGATTTTCATGTAACACATGGTGGTGTACTGTGCCGTGTGTATGTGTTGCCCTTTTTTTATATCGGTAAAACTAAAAAGAAATTTAGAAATAGGGTATATGAATACTTTAGGGATATCAGGTTAAAAAAAATAATAATGCTTTGGCAAAACATTGCTTAGAAAAATCCAAACATTCCTTTAGCTTTATTATACTTGAAGTTCTTGATTTAAATGAGAGGGATGGAGAATGTACACTTTTATTAGAAAAATGGGAACTTTTATGGCAAATGCGATTGATTGCAACACAATGGTCTGGTTTAAATGAGTTCATATCTATTTCTTGTTTATTGAAACTTAAAGCATTGGAGAGATATTGTTTTTGCTTTCCTGTATTGATAGAGGGATGCACATTTATATATATATATTTATATATATATATATATATATATATATATATATATATATATATATATATAGTTTTTTATATATACATTGTATAGACATTTGTTTTGGTGCTCATTTTTATATACATATTCATATAAAATGATAGGTTTTGCTTATATGTTATGGGAACATATTTTTAATGCGTGGGTTAAATTAAAGTATTTTGGGTTTTTTTGGGATGATGCCTTTAAGTAGATAAGCTTTTTTTTATGAATGGGAATTGCATTTTAACATTTGATTTGTCGACCCATGTGGGGTTTGATTTTTTTACATTCTTTTTTAAATGGATGAAAATGGTGCTTTTACTTGTCTGATGAAATTCCTGAATTAACAAGGATTAAAGCATTTATTTTGTATGCCTTTGGTTTATTAGTTGTTATTAAAAGTGGTTATTTGGTAATGTATTTGCAGTCGTGACCCATTTTTTACCAGAAGACCTTTTATATATCAGGGTACCTTTATTTACATTGCTGTTGATTCTGCTTACAAATCCTGGCATTAAAAGACATTGTGCATGTGTCTCTCTCTGTCTCTGTATATAAGATGCTGTAATTACTGGGTGTAGCAGTTTCAATGATCAATGCTCCTTTTGTCTTTTATTTCATTGATTACTACTTTTATTTCATGGACTACTACTTTTATGTCATGGACTATTACTTTTTTTTCATTGACTACTACTTTTATTTCATGGACTATTACTTTTTTCATTGACTACTACTTTTATTTCATGGGCTACTACTTTTTTTTCATTGACTACTACTTTTATTTCATGGACTACTACTATTGCTTTACTTACATCTGCTTTGGAACTGTTTGTTAACAGGTGATGTCATGTGATACAAACTTTATCAGTTTCAATAATGCTTTGTGGTTCACTCAGTTTGACATGCGACACACATTTGTGAGTTTTGAAATGGCATATTTTACCTATTTGAGAAAGCAATAATGTTGAATAACATTGGTGTTTGATACATCCTGACTAATATAAAGCTAAACATTTTCTTCTCACTGTGTTCTTAGTATTATAATCCATGGGACAGATAGGTGAGGAATCTTACATTCTATTGTTTTTTCTGTATTAGAATTCAGCCATTGAGGATATGCAACTTTATTAGGCAACCAGGGTCAGAAAGCAAACTCTGCAGAATGCTCCTGGCAACATACCAAAAAGCAAATCCAATGCATGTGAAGCAAACACACAGAAAAATTATAGCAGAGTTCAAAGCAGAAAACATATTGAGAAACCAGAACAGTATATGTCATAACAAATTCAATGTTTTTGGCTGCTTGAGGATATTATATTATTTAAAATGTTTTTTGTTTTGTTTTTGTTATAGTTCGTTAGCACACAACAGTCTTATTAAACTTTCTTCTTTTTAGTTTTGAATGCTGTATATAAAGAGCTATCATCTACTTTGTGTAGCTTCTGAACCTGAATAAAAAACAGACTTCATACGATTTACAATATCTGTTTGAAACATGTAATCATTAAAACATAATTTACCCAACAATAACTAACTAAATCAATAAATGCGTGTACCTGTGGCTAGTCTGCAGATGTGACCAATGAATGAAGGGTAAAAGGGATAGTGAAAGAGATTTGAAACACATTATAGCATGATTATAAAAGGCATGCCATGAGCCTTGACTGACTCTTCTGCCATTTGTATATGCAAATAAAGGTATGCTGTGCATTTGTGTCCTTAGACTCTAAATGTCACACAACTGTCCAATACATATGTATAGCTTGTGAGTGGACAGTGGTTGGAGCAATGTCTGGCATGAAGCAGCAGCAGTCAGTATTGAGCAATACAATTGTCGTTGGCTGTTCTGTAGATGACCTGTATTTCCTGTCCTGTCCTAGGCATTAACATTTGTCTTCTCTGCAATACCCTGGTATTATGCCCCATGCAATACCTACAGAACATTAACTGCATGCACATAAATACTTAATAAACTTATTTATGAACAGTTTGGTCTGACACTGCATATGCAGTGGTCATGTATGTTTCTGGTCTCTTTTGCAGAAACCAACTGAAATTGTATAGAATTACTGTATGTGTGCATGTAAACATAAATCTGCCAAAGTGCTGCACATCGAAATATGCAGAATTTATATGTCATTGTGGTTGATCTTATTTCTTATCATTTATGGCCTTCTACAGGCACAGTAACTCTTCACTTCTGTTTTTCTAATTTAATGTAACTCTGTACTATTGCAAATTAAGCTTGGACCTAAGCTGTACCATGTCTCTAGTAGGTCATCTTACTTCAGCACATACATTCACAGAGAGCATAATTACATGTATGTTATTGTTGACACTGTACTGATAACCTGCCTTTGCTAAACAGCATTAACATACTCAAAGGAATGTATTTTAGAGTGTGCCCTGCTTACATTTAGGAAAAACTAGTAGAGTCTTAAGTAAGGATTCTCTTTGAGACTCCATAGGAAGTTACTACTGTCATTATTAACAGAAAAGTATGCTATTACTGATTATAAGTACCGTTGTCCCTCTGATTGCTCTGGTACCAATCAAATTTGTTGAAAATCATAACTAGCTGCATTGAAAGAAAAATTACTTGTATACACTACACTAAGCAACTTTGCAATGAAGCAGTTTATTTAGCCCTGGCCTAACTGACAACCTTTTAAATGAGGTGGAGTTTAATGCATTTCACCTTAACGTCCAACTAGGTTTTGATGTTACAGAGATCATATAATGCTGCTGATAAACTCTTCATTATTTCCTGCTGTGCTATTTCTCAGGATTCCCAGGCTTCCAGACTGGAGGCAGTTGCAATTAAAATACAAAGGACTAAGGGTAATGCTGCTCAATGCCAGAAGTCTAAATCTCAAAATGCACGCACTCGAGGCCCTTCTCAGTATGGAGAACATCGATGTCTGTGCAGTGACAGAAACCTTCCATATTCATCAAAGACACCTCAAGACTGGAGACCATCCAGGTGCAATTAACCATAGGCAAGACTGCTCTACAAATTGTAGCATGTTACAGGCCACCCTCACAAACTCAGGAACCTCACATGGCCTTCCTGAAAACACTAGAGGGATAAATGTATCACCAAACACCATCATACTAGGTGACTTCTAATATAGACTGGGAACACTACTCAAGCCCAAACAAAAGTTCCTGGAATCCATAAACCCAATTGCCATGGAACAACTAGTCACCATCCCCACAAGAGGAGAAAACATACTTGATCTCATCATCACGAACATGGGAGCACAATGTTCAAGGTGAGATCAGATCACAAACTGAGGTCCTCATCCCACCCCACCTGAAATAAAAAGACCACAGTAAAGAACTACACTTCTAAAGACTAGTGTGGTCTCCTTTAAGGAGCCTGCAGAAAACAGTACTTGAATCACTTACAAATGCCTTCTACCAGCACCTGCACAAAACAAAGACTCTTTGTACCGGACCCCAGCCATAAACAAACTCTACAACAAAAGGAGGAAGCTACTACAAGATAGAGCAAAATCCAGACACCCTTGATCACTATAAGTAAAAACTAAGAGCTCTCATAAAATCATCCAAAGCAAATTTTGAGAGAAAAATAGCTAAAGACTCAAAAGACAATCATAAGGCCTTCTTTGAAACCTGGGAGGAAACTCCCAGATATGCTCAGAACTAGTTCAAAATGATGTGAAGATTACTGATCCTACAGACATTGCCAACATACTGGCTGACAGGTTCAGTGCAAACTTCTCCCCCTCCCAGCAAACTTCTCCCCCCCCCCAAAGAGATATCTATATTGCAGCCCCAAACATCTCCAACGCCCAAGTGAGAACTGCTCTCTCCAAAGCAAAACACAGCATCCATGGGACCTGATGGTGTCCCATTAAACCCACAGCTAGGACAGCTGTTTAATCATAGTCTTACCTCTGGATCCATTGCAGGGGGTGGCACACTGCTACTGTGGTCCCACTTCACAAAGGCGGTGCCTCCACCGACCCTGGAAATTACCGCCCATTAGCTTGACAAGCCTTATCTGCAAAGCCATGGAGAGGATCATAATGGACCTCATAAATAAAGACATAGGAATTTGCAGACTTTGGATCCATCCCAGTTTGGCTTTGTCAAAGGCAGATCATGCCTTCTAAACTTGGTTGACTTTTTGAAACAGTCACCAAAGCCATTGATGAGGGAAAGGCAGTCCATACAGCCTACCTCGATCATACAATACCCCACTTGGGTATCATTGAAAAACTCATCAGCTTAAATGTTAACCCATACATCACAAGATGGGTTGCAAACTGGCTGAGTGACAGAACCCACAGGGTCAGAGTTGCTGGCGCCATGTCAGACTCAAAGCCTGTCACAAGTGGTGTACCACAGGGCTCAGTCCTGGGCCCACTCTTGTTTGGCATCTACAAGCAAACACAGGAGGGTTATGGCTGACAAAGTTTGCAGATGACTGCAAACTGGGTGCCATAGTAGAAAACATCTGACACAGATATCCTTCAGAAGGGTCTCACAGAAACGGATAACTGGTGCCAGAGCCATGGCCTAAAGTTAAATGCCAAAAAATGCATAGTCATACCCTTCGAAAAAACAAGGTTAAGCTACCAAATAGGTGGCAATCCACTGAGCACAGAAGAAGTTATCAGGGACCTGGGGACCCAGGTTGATAGTAGTCTGTCATTCGACACCCATGTAGCTAAAGTAGTTAGGAAGACCTTCTACATTGCCCACCTTATCATGAAGGGATTCTCATCTAGATCAAGGGAGGTCATAGTCTCCCTATACTCATCACTCATCAGACCAATGATTGAGTACAATGCCCCATTCGGAATGTATCTGACCCGACACTTGCAGCAGCTGGAGAGGCCACAAAGTTCCTCACCAAAAGGATAAAGGGTCTCAAACATCTGTCCTATGCTGCCCGACTGAAAGAACTCCAGCTCTATTCAGTCGCCATCCGCTGCTCAGAGGTGACCTTTGCCTAACATACAAGGCCATGTCAAACCCAGATTTGATGAATATGCTTCACCTCAAAAATCTAGATCCGAGACTTAAAGAGGGATAGATTCATCAATGCTGTGGAATAAAATCCTGGTATATGTGAGGCAGAGCATGGCCTTGTTCAAGAGAAATCTTGACCAATGGATGGATTACCTCAGTGTCACTGCTCAACAGAGGCACAGCAAAATAATGGGTATAGTTCCCCATACTAAAGGGGTTGTAAATGCCCTCGGGCAGATAGCCTAGTATGAACCTATGAACCTAAACCTATGAACCTATGACTGGGCCTCACATTGTGACCGTATTATTATTATTATTATTATTATTATTATTATTATTATGTTTTTGAGACATGGATACCAAGGCTGTCACAAACTCTCCAGAGGGCATATTGTGCAGCTGATTAGTAATGATGTTGCATCTAGGTCCATGGATATAATCATTCCTCTGTATTCAACAATGATCCTGGTATTAAAAGAGGTTGTACATGTGTCTCCTCTCTGTATATACTGAGTAATGCCCCCTTTGGGTGTCTACCTGTTCAAACATTTAACGCAACTTGAATGAGAACTATGCTTTGTCACCAAGAAAATCAATGGCCTAAATCAAAAGGCTACACTGCCTATCCCAAAGCCTTGTCCATGTTCTCAATATCATACTTCTGAGGGGCAATCTAAGCCTCAAATGCAGAGCTTCAACAGACCCTCTCCTCTCAGTTCTACTGCACATCTACAAGTTCATTGGAGGCATAAACACCTGCTCAAGAGATATTAATCTCTTCTACAGCATGAATGGAACGTATTGGAAAGATAGATATATTTATCACTGAGAATACCACTTCTTGGTATCACCCATATAAGGCAAAATACCTCCCTAACTTAATTCAAACATAATTTAGATGAATGTATGAGAATCTACAAATTCAGACCTAGTTTACCACCCCTATTTCCTATGGATAGGGATAATATGTAAATGTAAGGCTACACTTCGAAAGATCCAAACAGATTAATAACTTAATAAGTTGAAAAACACAACAACAAACACCAAAACTGTAGAACCAGGTAATAGAGCAATACAGCGCACAGGTGTCCACAAAAATCACTTTATCTGAGCGCTTTTGTTGGCTGTAGAGCCAAAAGACTTCTTCAGAATAAGCATGATAACATTCAAAACAGTTTACATAGATAAAACCACATCACATCCTGTGACATAATTGAACTTCCCACCATATTTTGTAAAGCAGCAACCACCCATAAACCCATTTTTTCACAAACAATACAACAATGTCTTCTTTAAAACATACAAAATTCTAATTTCATAAAATAGAAATTAGTAAATGTACAGCTGACCTAGAATTATTTAAAAAGCATTGGACAGTGAAAATAATGTACAAACAGACATAGTGTATAAACTTGCACTGTAAAACTGTCATGCATTGACCTCACATGTGAAAATCCGCTTTTAATTTTAAATAACTAGAAATATACACCATTTCACTAAGCCCTGGGAGGTAAGTGGCATTACACCTAAGTTGCCAGATAAGCTCCCTGTATTCAAGGAGTAAATCCATCAGGCCTCCCCCTCCCCTTATTACATACTTGTTCTAGGGCACTACATTTAAACTGGTGTTCAGGGAACTCCATCATGTGTTTCCACAGAGCATTTTTGATGTTTTTCTTTTTGATGTCATACCTATGTTGATAGATCTGTTTATTAAGGCTGTTAATTGTTTTGCCTATGTAAAATTGTTGACACTGCTGGCAGGCAGCCACATATATCACACATTTACAAGTACAATTTAGCCTTTGTTTAAAGAATACCCTTCCATACCCCAAAATATGTATTACTTCATTTTCTATAATATAAGAACATTGTCTGCACTGGCCACATTTCCTCATGCAACCTTTCATCTCACCTGAGGAACTTGTTTCTAGTAAATTCTTAATTGACTTGTCCCTTTTGTACACAATCTATGGTTTGTCACCCAACTTACTTTTATAGTGCTGGTCACAATCAAACAATACCCATTTCTGGTTGATTATGTCTTTTATTCTCCCATAAAGGGGATTAAATGATAGTAGCAATGCAGCCTCAAATGGCTTTTCAATTCTAGACCCAGGACCATCTTCCATCCCTTTCCTATCTACCTGGGCTTATTTATCACCTCATTCAGTATAGGCTACATGAACTGTTTCAGGTACCCTCGTTTTATTAACATATCTTGTAATATGCTCACTTCATTCAAAAATGTCTGGTCTCACTAATCATCCTAGCCAACCTAACCCCCTGCCCCTTCACCAAAGATCTCTTTTGGTGTAAGGGGTGCTCACTATTGTAGTGCAAAATGGAGTTAGAGTATGTTGGCTTCCGATGTAGTGAGGATGTAAATGTGTGCTTCTCCTTATCCTTAGCTAAGGTGATATCAAGGAAGTGTATCCTCTCTTCATTGTTTTCCATTAGGAATTGTAAGAAACGTGTACTGGAATTTAAAAACCCAAAGAATTCCTGTAATTCATCATACATGCCATCCCAGAAGATAAGTATGTCATCAAGGTAACGGCTGTAGAACTTAGAGTGTTTAAAATGTCTAGACCTGAAAACCAAGGACTTTTCCCACTGGGCAAGGACCACATTAGCGAATAAGGGGGTGCATGCCGTGCCCATGGTCACACCTCAATTTTGCTTGAATAATTGACCTTCAAAAATGTCAGAAAAATATGTATTAATGTGTGTATTAGTAATATGCTTAGTGCATTTAGAGCTTGAAAAGGGTTAACACATTTATTCTATTTCATACTGCATAAATCTGTACAAACTGCAGATGCTTTCTGACCTTGTATTGTCAGCTAAAATCTTTGCTTATGTGTGGAAATTTACTGAGAAGCAGATGATTTCTGCCTGTGTTAGGAAAATAATGAATAGAACAATACTACTTGTATAAATGTTATGAAACTTAGACAAGAAGTTCCGCTTGTGCTGTGAGAAAATACACAGCTGTAGAAGCTATAGATAATTAGAACAAAGCCTGCTTGAAAATATGAACTGCAATCAGTATCTGCTTGTATCTGAGTTAGAAAAGTACCTTGAAATGTAACACTGTATAATAGAAGCATGAAATGGGTTAGTGCCCACCAAGGCCAGGTTGTTTTTCTCAAAAGTTTATCATAAATCTAGTCATGTCAGCAGAAAATCTGAGTAACATCTGCTGTAGAACAATACTGAAAGTTGTGTTTGATTACATCAGCCATAGAAGGCCATGTCTTTTAAAACAGTATAAGAATAGCATGCTTCCTGTTAGTAGTTAGGCAAAACCTGTAATTGCATGTTTTTGTCTCCTTGCAGCAAGTTATTAAAATGTGCCTTAACTGAACCTTACGTGTATTGGTCTTTGAAGGTTTTTCCTTTGACAGATTGGTCCTTCGGACCGGAAACCCTCACTTCACCTCAGATCAGACAGGCCAGGTGGCTTGAAATCGTACGGGGAAGAAACCGCATCTGTTCTTCTTATTTGAAAAGCCCTCCAACTGAATTGTTGTACAAAGGAGGCCAGCCACTTTCTGATCTGCGACTGAAGGACAGGTTTACTCGAACCAGGTGATCAATCACGAAGGCTCAGGTAAGGTGAATCGACCTTTTTTCTGTTTTAGATCAGGGACTAGATTTGTTTTGTTTTGTTAAGACTTTGTTTATACAAGTCAGGGACAAAAAGATTACTGTCTTTTCAAAGATCAGGGAAACAGAGCAGGTAGGCAGTCATTCTGAAGAGACTATAACAAAATCCGTGGTACCACATTAAAAATAAGGAGTTACATAATGATTAAAAGGGTAGAACAGAATGGGTAATAATTGCACAAAAAGACCCCAAAATCTGCCGTTAACCGAAGACGCAAAATACATGCAGTCACAGCATGCTGATAATATTAAATACTACTCAAAATGGGTTAATAAGTATGAATTTGATGATAAATTAGAAAAATCCTCGCTTGTCTAACTTGTCAAACAGCTTAAAACTGATTCCAAAGGTCGGGTGAAAAAGCAATGCCAATTAGGAATTCCTCAGGCACACAGGTGGATTGAGGAAGTAAACCATAGGGAACAAAAGCATAATAATTCAAAAGCAATGTTTTTAGATAAGGAGGATAATAACCTAGTAATAGCATCGGCCCCTCCGCCTCCCTTACCAGAATATGAGGTAAGTGAACAAGTTAGTCCACCCCCGCGATATCCTGCTGTTACCGTAAGTAGAGACACTACAAAAGCAAAACCGTTTATTAGAGATCCCGTCGAGACTAGGTCTCGAACACGGGCAGGTAACTCAAAAGGGGACATTGAGTTATATCAAATGGGTAGGAATTCACGATCTATGAGTGAAGAAGAAATATGCCCACTTATAGAAGTGCCTAATCCTCAGGCAGGGCAAGAAGGTCAGGACCCAACTATCCTAGTGTATAGACCCTGGACTCCAGAAGACATCCGGAAAGCCACTGAGGGAATTCCCCATCCAAAAGTTAATTTTAGAAAGTTTTTAGAAGATTTGCAAGGAATGAGGCTAAGTTATAATTTAAACGGAGAAGAGGTATAAAAAGTCGTCAGACAAATTGTGGGACCAGATTGGCACATGATTAGTGGCGACTGGAATCCCCGTGATGCTGCGCTCAGGCCCATCCCACAAAGTAGCGCAGAATTAGACAACAGAGTGAAAGGTCTTGCAGACCGAATCTCTGAGAAATGGAAGCCTAGGGCAGACTGGACTTGCATTAATCAATGCATCCAACAAGAAGGTGAGACTGTTGACAGATATTATGCCAGACTGTTAGAATGTTTTAATAACCACTGTGGAATGCAGGTTTCTGAAGTTCAGACACACGATTCCCCGTATGAGCAGAAGTTGGAGAATGCATTTTTGAAAGGCAGTATCGCACCCATAAGCCGCTTTATCACAAAGCACATGGTAGATTATCGTACAAGCAGGTTACAGTCATTACTTGAATATGCTAGGCATGCCGAAAGGCATTTTAATAGCAAAAAGAACAAGAAAGCCCAAGTATTTTCTGTAGAAAATGGAGCAGAAGTTTATGTAGTACAGTCCAGGAAAAAGGGCAAGAGAAATGCCCAGGGAAACAAACAATCTGATTAGCGATCAGAGGACTTTGAAGGGTGAAAGAAAAGGGGTGAATGTTTCAAATGTGGTAAAAAGGGACACTTGGCAAGGGATTGCAAGAAAAACAAGAAGGCAACCACGGAAGACAAGGAGGGTGAGGACTGACTATATGATAGTCAGGAATCACTAGAAGGGGATAGCAGAGAAAGGACAAATGAGAATGTGATAGAGGGAGTAGAGGATGTGACAGAAGAAATAGAGGAAGTGCAGGAAGTCACGGATAGTGAAGAATATGAGATATGGATTTGGCTTTACTGAGCTTAGAGCTCTATTTAGCAGACACGAAACCAGAAGTTACACTCCTTGTAAAAGGGAGGGAAGTCAGATTCTTGTGTGACTCAGGGGCATCACGGACCCTGATACATCCCTCCAAACTGCCAGAAAACTCAGTCACCTGATTACATACTAGTGAAAGCAGCTAATGGACAGCTGTATCAGGAGCCCCTCTCCCATAATATTGCAATAACTGATCCTGTTTCAGGACTGACCCAGAAAAGCAAAATTGTTGTTTCTGCAAAATGCCCAGTAAACCTCTTGGGCAGAGACCTTATGCAGCTATTTGGTATAGCAGTAGTTCCGACTATGCAGGGTATGGAAACACAGCGCCAAATTGATACCTTTGCAGTGCAAACAGAGGGTAAAATGTTTTATTGGTACAGCCAGGACTTGGTTATGATTGGTCCAGGGGCAGTGACCGAAGTATTGATGAACATAGCCATCAGCAAGTTCTCCTCCCTTGACATTGATAAACAACATTTGTTGCACTGTACTCTGTATTATTGTAACACACCAGGACCTGATAAGGAATATGAGCAAGAATTGTTTAGAAATCGTGCAAACAGATTGATATTACGTAATCTGTACTGGGACACAGAAGGGAACAGTGTAGTCAGCTGTTCATTGCCCCAGGAGTTCTTTGCACTTTATAAATCTAATTGATTACCACATGTTAGCTTAACTAAGGACAAAAATGTAAAATGGGTAGATTTGGTAGAAAAAGTCACAAGATGGGAAAAACAGACACAGTTAGAACTGTCAGAACAGGGAATATAAATGCAGAAGTTGAATTGGATAACTCAAACCTACCCAGCTGTACACTTGCAGTCTAGCAAGGACAGCTGATTAGCACTCCTATTGAAGGAGGAAGAGAATGACTTACAGAATATATCAGAAACTCTCTGGTCAATGGGAAAATCAGATGTAGGACTTATTCGTACAGCGGGACCAGTTACTATTATGCCAAAGTCAGCATTTAGACGACAAAAAAGACAGTATCCCTTAAGAAAAGATGCAGAGGTGGGAATAAAACATATTATAGCAGCTTTACTTAAGGAAGGGGGTGCTGGTGGAATCTCCTGATTCACCATGTAACACACCCTTATTTCCTGTTAAGAAAGCAAATGGAAAGTGGCGTATGGTCCAAGATTTACAAGCTGTAAATGACGCAGTAATACCAAGGGCACCTACAGTGCCAGACCGTGAATGATTTAAAACCTCACCAGAAATATTTTTCTGTGGTAGATATCAGCAATGCATTCTTTTTAATACCGATGCACCCTGACAGTCAGTATTGGTTTGCATTCACATTTCAGGGGAAAAGGTGTACATATACATGACTACCACAGGGGTATTGTGAAAGTCCAACAATATTCTCCCAAGAAATGGCAAGCAACTTGGCGGGATTTACCCCACCAAGAGGTAGCCAGATTTTGCTTTATGTTGATGATATCCTGCTGGTGGCCCCCACCCAGCAAGATTGTAAAGAAGATACCATAGCACTATTATAATTTTTAGCCACTGAAGGACATAAAGTAAACAAAAATGAACTGCAGCTTTGGAAAAAAACAAGTTAAATACCTAGGATATGTAATATCCAAGGAGGGTAGGACATTAGATGAGGACAGAAAAGTAATGATTTTGCAAGCACCAAAACCCACTACCAAGAAGGAAATGATGTCTTTCCTGGGTACGACTAATTTTTGTCAGAGCTGGATTCCAATCTATGCCTTGGAATCTGCACTGCTGACTAACCTGATTTATAAAATCCTATGGCAACACAGGATTTGTTACAATGGACACCAGAAGCAGAACCTGCTTTCTGCAAACTGAAACAGTTAATAGCGTCCTCATTAGTTTTAGTTTTACCAAACTATCATAAACTTTTTTTCCAAACTGTAGATTGTAAGCAAGGTTATATGACATTGGTGTTAACACAGCAGCATGGGGACAAGCAACACCCTATCGACTATTATTCATCACAACTGGACCCAGTGGCATGGTCTTTACCTCACTGTGTAAAAGCAGTAGCTGCAGCTGCAATGGCAGTACAGGCTTCGGCCTCAGTAGTTTTGTTCCGCCCTCTCACATTGAGAGTGCCTCATGCAGTCACAATTATTTTACTGCAAGAGAAGGTAGCATATCTTTCCCTGCAATGCATCTTTCCTATATGATTATATTGTTGAGCCAACCTCATATGACAATTGAACGATGTACGACTTTGAACCCTTCTACCTTGCTGCCAACCCCTGCAGATGGCACACCACACAGCTGCCTGCAGGTGATTGAGCAAAAGACACTGCCTAGAAAAGATCTCACGGATGTCCCCTTGGATGATGCCAAGGTGACATACTACGTGGATGGCTCGTGCAAAAGGGGTCCTGCAGGACAGAACCTAGTAGGATATGCAGTAGTTTCTGATACTGACATTATAGAAGCAAAATCTTTACCACACAATTTATCTGCACAGGCAGTAGAATTGATTGCCTTGACATGGGCATGTCCCTTAGCAAAGGATAAATGTGTGAACATTTTTACTGACAGCCAATATGCTTTTTCTACCGTACATGTTTTTGCGCAACAGTGGAAAAATCGAGGAATGATAACATCTACTGGCAAACCAATCAATCATGCCCAGTTTATTTTACATCTTTCAGAATTTATTCAGTTACCTCAGAAAGTAGCTATTTGTAAATGCACAGCTCATATCAAGCAACAGGACAGGATTTCAAAAGGTAATGTGAGAGATGATACAGCTGCAAAGCAGGCAGCTTCAGAAGTATTTCTTTTGAATGAGGAATTACAACCCTCTGAGATTTTAGACTTAGAAATGTTAAAGACAATGCAGACACTTACTGCGCAAGTTGGTAAACAAAGATGGGTAAAACTAGGAGCAATTCTCGAAAAAGAGCTGTACATCTCTAAAGAAGGAAAACCGATATTGCCATCTAATTTGTTTGGAAATGCAGCTTTGTTGAGCCATGGGCAGTGCCAAGTCTCAACATGGGGGATGGTACAGCTGGTGAACCAAGTGTTCACGACATATGGATTCTTAAATTACTCTAAAAAATTCTGCTCGATGTGCCATGTTTGTAATAAACATCATGCTCAAGGGTGGTTAAAGCCCAAGCAAGGGAGTTTCCCTACACCACCGTATCCATTTCAAACTATCTGTATGAATTTTATAGAATTGAACAAATGTGAAAATAAGAAGTATTGTCTTGTCATTGTAGATATGTTTTCCAGATGGATGGAAGCCTTTCCGACTAAAAATCCAGATGCTGCAACCGTGGCAAAAGTTCTTGTTAAAGAAATCATCCCTAGATTCAGCATTCCGGAAAGGATCTACAGTGACAATGGCACACACTTCGTAAACCAGACCATACAACAGTTAAGTAAACATTTTGGTATTTCTTTAAAAAAATCATCGTGCGTATCACCCTCAAACTGCAGGGCTAGTAGAGAGGCATAATGGGATTTTAAAGAATAAGCTAAGGAAGTTAATAGTAGAAACACAGAGAAATTGGGTGTACTGTCTGCCCCTGGCACTGTTGAGCATGAGAACTGTTCCGAATGCAAAAGGATTGACTCCTTTTGAAAAACTATTTGGAAGGGCTTATTACATACCTCATTGGAAATCTCTCATGCCCGCAGACCAGGAAGCTGACAGTACACCAGTTGAGTATATGAGAAACTTGCTAAATTCTAAACATTTGTTGCAGTCAAATTTTGTTTCCGATAAAGAACGAACCAGACTGTCAGAAGTGGCAGTGCCCCTGGGTACCTGGATCTGGGTGAAGACAGTAAAGAAAAAGAACTGGGCTTCACCAAACTGGGGAGGTCCATATCAAGTGCTTCTGTCAACATCCACTGCAGTCAAAATAGTGGAGCGCGCCTCCTGGATCCACCCGACGCACTGCAAACTAGTGAAAAACTTTGAACTGGACAAAAATCTTGCACATGCCAAGAGTAAAAATGATAGAGTCCAGAAGAAACAGGAATGCAGAACAACCCTTTCATCAGAAGTATTGCATAATCATCCTGTTAACTGTACTAGTGACAATAATCTTTTTGTTGTGGCCTTTCCTTTTCCCAGCCACACAGACTGAACTGAATAAATGTGAAGCGTTACTCATAGACTGACATCCAAACTTTAACACTTACCAGGCAATTAAATATGCGTATTCTGAGACTTTCCATGTTTCAAATTGCTGGATTTGCACAGCTTTGCCAACATCATACGGGGGGTTATTAATGACTACAGTCCCCCTAGGGGTCAATGAGACCTGGGAAAACTTGATTTATGATACCGCAACTATTACATCACAAGATAAAATAGCATTGCACTTGTCTGTTCCACAAAAGGGAACTGTGTGTTTTTATAAAAATGATACTGTTCAGGTGGGTTGGAGCAATTGCAATGTGACTGTTCCTTATAAATGTTACACTAAAGGTAACAATGTAGATTTTTATTGTAATACAAATTATGATTCATTTCTTGGGTTGATGCACAAAACAATTGATGAAGTAAAACATAATTCAGTTCTTTATAAGCAACTGCCTATAATTGATAGAAAAATGTTTGATGCAGGGCAAGTGTATATTCATAGCAAGGTTACTACTAAAGTAGAGGACTGTTATTTTGCGTGTGGCAGAAAGGCATACAAATGGTTACCTGAGAATTGGTCTGGCAGTTGCTTTGTGGGTTACCTGGTTCCAGCCATATGACACACTGAAGTTTTGCCTCGGGGAAAAATTCAAAATGTCCGAGTGGTCGTCAAGAAACCTGTAAATACAGTGGGGCAAATCGATGCACGTTGGAAAGTCCATCATTCTATAGGCAAAGGACTGACACACATGGACTTGAGTGATAGTGTTATATCGTGAGCAGGCATATTACCAGCATATGGTGCAGTAAAATCGATCTGGAAGCTGAGAAAACTGTCAAAACTTCTCAAAGTAATGAGCAATGCAACTTTTTCCGCTCTCGAAATGGTGACTGATGAACTGAATGCCATGAGAACTGTAGTGCTTCAAAACCGCATGGCTCTCGACTTCACCCTAGCAGCGAGAGGTGGTACTTGCACTTTAATCCAAGAAGAATGCTGTTTGTATATTCCTGACAATAAACATGAGATAGACAATCATCTTGAGGTAATTCAGCAAGTGTTAGCCATGACCAAACCAGGCCCAAACCCACTGATGGACTCTTTCCAGAAATGGTTTGGGGGGGGGGGTACCATCCTAATGAACATCCTGATTGCCATTTGTGTAGGAATGCTCCTATTGGGAGTATGTATTTGTTGTGGTATCTCCTGCATGAAAAAACTGATTAAAGACTTTATAGACATGTCAGTTTCTGAAACCTTATATCAAAGTACTGAGTTTGAAGAACTGTTAAAAGATTGAAAATGCTTTCATAAGTTTAAACTGAATGACTTTCTTAACTGAAAATCCTGAGTGGGAAGAGATTAGGAGAAGAAAACAAACCATTTATGCTTATTTTGAAAGTAGAATAAAAGTATTAATAGGGGGGAAATGTCAGAAAAATATGTATTAATGTGTGTATTAGTAATATGCTTAGTGCATTTAGAGCTTGAAAAGGGTTAACACATTCATTCTATTTCATATTGCATAAATCTGTACAAACTGCAGATGCTTTCTGACCTTGTATTGTCAGCTAAAATCTTTGCTTATGTGTGGAAATTTACTGAGAAGCAGATGATTTCTGCCTGTGTTAGGAAAATAATGAATAGATCAATACTACTTGTATAAATGTTATGAAACTTAGACAAGAAGTTCCGCTTGTGCTGTGAGAAAATACACAGCTGTAGAAGCTATAGATAATTAGAACAAAGCCTGCTTGAAAATATGAACTGCAATCAGTATCTGCTTGTATCTGAGTTAGAAAAGTACCTTGAAATGTAACACTGTACAATAGAAGCCTGTAACGGGCTAGTACCCACCAAGGCCAGGTTGTTTTTCTCAAATGTTTCTCATAAATCTAGTCATGTCAGCAGAAAATCTGAGTAACATCTGCTGTAGAACAATACTGAAAGTTGTGTTTGATTACGTCAGCCATAGAAGGCCATGTCTTGTAAAACAGTATAAGAATAGCATGCTTCCTGTTAGTAGTTAGGCAAAATCCTGTATTTGCATGTTTTTGTCTCCTTGCAGCAAGTTATTAAAATGTGCCTTAAGTGAACCTTACGTGTATTGGTCTTTGAAGTTTTTTCCTTTGACAAAAAAGAATATGATTATTTTTGAGAATGAGGTCCACTATGGTCCTGTACATCAAGATTCTTGAGTGACTAATGCTAGTGTGTCGGAAGTCATAAAACATTATAATGCCCTCCTCGTGGGGGATCACGGTGAATAAATCCTTAATGTCTATTGTGGCCAAAATTAATTGATCAGAATATAGATTTTTCTCTATTTTCCTAAGACAGTCCCATGAATCTTTTAAAATATAGAAACAATTATTCTTGACCCCTTTAAGGTTTAAGTCTATAAATTTAACGAGTGAAAATGTTTTTGATGCTTTGGCATCAACTATAGGTCTTGGGGGGGGGGTTCTGTGATAGACTTATGGTTCTTGGGAATCCCAAATATCGTGGGGCTCCGTGGGTTGTCCTGTTACATAAAGTTCAGCTCAGAAAGGGTGATCTGGTTGTCAAGTAGGAGGTCATTTAATGTGATATCAATATTCCTGTATGCAATATTTTGTTGATTAACAGAAACCTCCTTGTATATTTCACTATATAAGTGAATTAAAATTTTTTCAATATACACTGGTTAATCCATGGCCAACAGACCAACCCACTTGTCAGGTTTCATAAGTCGAATACTTTTGTTCCCTATGATACTATGTAATAGATTTTCCTCTTCTCTAGATAGATTCAAAGAAAGGGAACCCCTCTGTCTTCTATAAGCCTGTCTAAACTGAGTAGTACATCAAATACTTGTAACATAGGATGCAAGGGAGGGTTAAAGGTGCTTTTTTTTTTTTTTACATATCTCAGAATGGCCAAATTGTATATTGGTGTCAAAATAAAGTCACAAATTTATTTTCCTGAAAAAAAACTTTTAAATCTAATAAAGAGTTGTCTATTTTTGGTCTCCAGGCAAGGACAAAGTTAAGCCCCTTTTGGAACAAGTCATCCCACTCTTGTGTAATTCCAGCAGTACTTAAGTTGAAAATTTTAAAATCTCCATGTGCATTTGTAATGACATAGTTATGGCTCATTTCTGTCCCCCCATCTTCACTTACCATCACGTTCCTGCTCCCTTCCACAATTGGCGTCTCCCCCTCTGCGGATGGGAGCTCTGGTAATTCATGTCGTCCATCCTCTGCCCATTGTGGGACCCCCTCCCGTTGTCTTTGGTTCAGAAGTTGTTGGGACCTCCTCAGAGGTTCCTCTAAAGGGCCCCTTGGTCATGATTATTGCTAACTTCAGCGACTTCAGTAGTTTCATTGTCAACAAAATCAATGTTCACACCATCATCCTCAACATGCCCCCAATTGCTACTAGGAAGGGGATATGCTGTAGCCCCTTTCGTATTCATTGCTGTCCCTGTTCAATTTCTTTGCTTACTTATTTTTAATTACTAAAATCATTTTATCAATATTTGCAAACACTGCCCAGTATTCATTAGCTTTAAAATTAAAACAGAGATCATTATTAATTCTGTCATTCAATACATCTATTTTCATTTTAAGTACATCAATTGTATTAAAACATATATAGATCCATAGATAAAATCAGTAGAATATATATTTTCCATCAGAAGGTTAACATAAAAGAAGAAACCGAAAGACAGGGTTGAAATAAAGCAACATATTATTAAGATAAAGCGGTAAAGCATTAAAAGAAAATATGTTTATCATGAAAACTAAGTTTACTTTTTCTAACAATTTGATGAAGATTCAGCAAACTGGGAATACTGGTTATATGGGAAAGAAATAAGCATTCCTGAATAAGATGGAATCAGTACTAGAGCACTTCAGACACATGCTAAATTTGTATCTAAATACTTTGTTGAAACATTGTGTAATCATTGTAAGATAAAAGCCTGTATAAATAGCAAAACATGCTTATAATGCTAGTATGGAAGACGGGATCTAGAAGTATTTTAATGATGGAGCTGTTTAACTTACTTAAATGGTAAATAAGTTTAATAATGATTGTGTAATGGAGTACTCCATGGTATGCTATAGAGGAATAAAGCCCTCACTTTTCCGTAGTAGGTCCAAGTCTGAATATCATTAGCATCTCAGGCTCATATAGGATCTGAATAGGGAAAAAAGGAGTGCATGGCCATTCTGTGTCATCTACCCTGAGTGGAGTTAGGTAGTTCTGGATCACCACATAGATAACACCTTTCAGTAGCACTAGGTGTCTACCCATACAAGCCTGGGTCTGTCAAGATCACACTGCCATGTGTAATGACACCATGAGATGTGCACAACTCTCAGGAGGAAGCTATATCAGCGCTTTGTAGAGCCATTGCATGGGGGGGGGGTGCTCCACCAGGAGTCTGGATAGGCTTCCATACAGATTTAATAAAGCTAGCTTACTTCTCCCCACCTGATTATTGCTTTGAGTGGTTGAGCTTACTGTGGATTTCTTGGCAGGAACGAATGGGCTTTATTCGCAGACGAATCCCTAGCTGTCATGACTGTGGAACAAATGGTAGAAAAGCCATCTGGCTAGTCCTTTGATAATGCAAAAAACAAGTTGTTTGATGAAATATATTTTTATTATAAATAGTATTAATATTGTGCATGTAATACAGCATATTCTTGTCAGGAACATGTCAACTGCAAAAAATCAACATACATTATTTCATTGATTTCATGGTACTGTATATACTGGGCATATTGTTGGTATGGTTTTATTGATTTTATTAAAGCATTCAACTTGGTGGAATGCAATATACAGCTAGCTAAATTATCGCATATTTTGAAAAACTATGATACAATAAAGCAGATAAGAAAGTGAGTACATCCCAGCAGTGTTAGCTTAAGAATTAGTGGATGAACAACTGAAGAAAGTAAGTGAATATTGGAGTACCACAATTGCCTATGATGATGCCAGTTTTTTTTTTCAAAATATCTCTCTGATAGCCCTACCACTGAAAGAAGATGTTAAAAGAATGAAAATCTGCTTATTATGTAATAACATTGTTTTAACCCATGTTTACCAGCTGGGCAGGCAGTATTTTAAAACAAGACCATGGGAAAAAAATGTAAAACTTCAAAAAATTTGTCGCAGTGAAGAGTAACATAATAGATAGATGATGAGAAAAAAAAACTTATTAATGAAGGAGACCCCATTTTAAAAAAAAGTTAGCTAACATGAGTGTGAAATACATCAGTAAAATCATTAAAAATCATCAAAATAAAAGTTAATAAAGCAAGACTATAAATAAAGAACAAATGCAAATATCAAAATAGTGTTGCAATGCTACAGAAACAACCACAAAGCAGTGTCTATAAAATATACATAAATGCAACATGAATTGTCATTTCCGATGGAAAAAAGTTAGTGTGGTATAATTTAAGTAGTCAGGGAAGCAATATAATTTAATCACAGTCTTTAATAGATGATTGAGTTAATTAATATATTCATCTTGAAAGTATAAAAACAAAGCACATCTATACAAGGCAAGTGAGTTGGTATGAAAAAAGTTTTATGGAAAGACCTACTGAATATTAAAGGGGACAAGCAGGAGAAATGTTGTGTGAGTTATAGTATGAGTAATACAGCAAAAAAAGGGCATAATGGAGACAATTCATTGAAGAAAAGCCAACAAGAGAAGGGGGAAGTGGAAGTAATAGAACTCTTGAACATTGGTTCATAGGTCTATACTGAGCTAATGAGCACTAGAGCCATAATAAGCCCAGCTATGCAACCCAAGTGAGAACCACAAATTTGATTTATTTAGGCAGTGATTTAATGATGGCTTCTGTTTATCAGAGACATAGGCACTAGACCTGGGGCAAATTTCCGATTACCCATCAATTGGTCCAACTTGTGCTTAAATAGAGTTAGGGAGGAGCTCTACTTCACATGGATAGAGAGCCTGTTCCAGAGAATGGGAATTATTTGAGAAACATATTTGTCTCTCCAACATGTTCTATTTATATCACAAGCAAAATGTATATATTTTGATCTAGTAGTTCTAATGCTGTTTGTTTTGTGGATGTGCAAATGGTTCATCAAAACGTGGTCCAGGGATGCTTTGTACAACAGGCAAAGATCACCACTCAGTGGTCTGCATGATACAGAGCAAAGACACAGGGCTTTGATGTTACCAGTTTTGATTAGTTTGCTTAGTCCATGTATTCCTTTTGTTAGGAGCCTTTGTGGGCCATTTCAATTGCTGCATGTATCTAGTAAGGTACATACCAAAGGGGGCATTATACTCGATGGGTCTGATGAGTGCCAACTACTGTGGTTTGATAACTTCTCTGGACCTTGATGTTGTGCTTTTACTTACAAGTTGAGCAACACAGAAATACTTATTTACTGCCTTGCACACATGATGGTTAAACGCTATGTTCAATAAACACAACTGAGAAGGAAAAAGTGCTTGGAAACAGTACCAAAATCATTACAAATCAAAGCACTTGCAGAACCAGCAAACAAAACACCTCTTCAGGTCAGTGAACCAAAACGATTTATTTAATGCCACAAAACAATAACTTGCGTTTTTGTCCTTAGACTTCATCAGAATGAATAGTTAACCAAGCTAGTAATCTCCTTAAATAGCCCTCCCTTCCCATTGACAAAACAATTAACCAATTAAAACAATTAGTATAACTGAATGTAGTGCATTCAAAGTGCAACTGTAAAAATGCAACTATAAAAACTCCTAAAACAAACAGTTACTTGTTACAGTAACAGATTTTTTAAAAAGCAGATTTTAAAAAACATTGAATCACATAATTAATATGTAAATACATAAAATGCAGGCCATCGAATGTAATATAACAGAAATAAGTAAAAAGATGTGTTGCACCAAAGTTTTAAATTGTGTTAAAACAAAACTACTGTGGTAAACTAGTAAAACACTGCCATCTAATACTACATCTACTGGATATAGAAAAAACTAACAAAGAAATTATCACTGATTTACTATTTACTGTGGAAGCAGAAAGATCCAATTACTTAAATGTGAAAGGAAAGATTGACGAAAAGTGTAAATTTTTATTTAACAGGAAATGTAAGAAGCTTGATAGGGACATTAAAGTATATAGGGAAGAACAATGTTACCCCAAACCCAAAAACAATTTTAAGCATCAGTACAGGAATTACACTGACTATATGGGTGATGATTTACAGGGAGAAGATTTGGACTGCCGAGAATGGGGTCATGGAGGGGGCTATAGTAATTATTCTTTTGGGGAAGCTATGGGGTTAACATATTTACCCTTGGATTTTCCTCCCACTGAGAGAAGATGAGAGGAGAAAAAAAAACAAGTCATCAACTACCAACTACAGGGACAGGGGAAAATTTGAGGAGATACTAACCCTAATAACCCCTATTAACCCCACTCGTAAGACAATACAAGACAAAGGTATAGTAGGTGGGCACATACAAGTATCACAATTTTAACAATTACAGTTATAGTAGCCCACATATCACTCATACTTTACTTTACTTTTGTTTTGTGTTGTAGTGGTTTTTTTCCTAGTAAGTAAAATGTCAAACTTAAAATTGTGACTTGAAAAAAATTTTGTAAAAAAAAAAAGAGATCACAAATTATAGACAAAACAAAAGGGCCACGAACGAAAAGAGCAAGAAAAGTACTAATCACCCCCCCCTTCCACCAAAAAAAAAAACACCCCTGTCTTCAAGGGGGTCTGAATAAGAAAAGAAGATGATATCATTTGAATAAGGAAGAACACACACTCCTGGATTCTTTAAGGAACAACCACCAATTCAGGGTTATGAAACCCGACAAGTGGGGGGATTGTCCTTATGGACAGTATTATTTATACAAGCAAGATGTTGGATATGTTAAACAACATGGACAGATACTCTAGAGTTTCACGTAACAAAATCAACATAGGAAGATTGATTTTATTCTTAAAGACCTGGTTGATGAAGACATGATTAGTCAAGATACCTATCATTTTTTAAATATGGACAAACCAATAGTACCATCTATTTTTGGTATACCCAAGGTCCATAAGGATGTGGATAACCCACCACTCAGACCAATTGTGGCAGCCACTGGGTCTAAAACTTACCCTTTGGCTAAAGTTTTGGTCCTAAGGTTAAAAAGGGTCTGGTCTGAGCAGACGGGCATTTTGAAGGACTCTTGGGATTTTTTGAGAAGTAGCAACAATGACCTACATAGTGATGAACTCATCTTTGTTATTGTAGATATCTAGGATTTATTTAATGCCATTCCTCACAAGTTAGGGTTAGAATGGTTCGAAGAAGCACTTAGAACCAAAGGAAGTTTTGACGAAAACAGTATCTTGGTGTTCATAGATTTAATGGATTTGGTACTAAGACACAATTTTCTGTATTTCGAGGGAGAGTTTTTTAGGCAGTCAAGTGGAATAGCCATGGGGGCCAGTTGTGCCCCCATGTACGCTAACATGGTATTGTCCATTTGGGAAGAGCAGTTTGTTTTTCATTCTGTATATTCTCAATATTGGAAATATTATAGACGTTACTTGGATGATATTTGTATGTTTTCGATTGGACATGAGGAGAAACTAATAGAATTTATCGAGAACGTCAATAGCACTACTGACTTCCTTAAATTCACACATAGATTTTCTAGGGAACATTTAAAATATTTGGATGTGATGATTGAAAAGATACCTGAAGTCAGAAAATTTAAGTCCAATGTTTATAGAAAAGTGACTTTTTCCAACTCCTACTTGTTTTACACTAGTGCACACCCTTTCAAACAAAAGAAAGGAATTTTGAAAGGGCAGATCATTAGGAGTAGTAGGATGATGTCCCTTGATAGGGACTTTGACATAGAAAGTAAGAAACTGAAAGATATGTTTTTGGAAAGAAATTGCCCCCTTGCTTTAATAGAAGAAGTACTGAATGAAGTAAAAAAATGGGAGGGGGGATTTAGTTTCATCTTAGGAGTATTGGAACACACTGTAACCAACATAGAGAATACCCCTACCCCAGACACAAATTGGAGTAGTAATTTCATCTTGCATTTCAGTACTGACACTTATTTGGTTAAATACATTATTTCTAGAAAATGGGGGAAGTTTGGGGACTATTCTGACTTGGACTTGTTATTCAAGGACCCCCTGAAATTTACTTATAGGAAGGGGAAAAATATTAAGGAAATGTTGGAATATAAAAAACCAAAGCAGGGCAGGCAGAAGAAAGGCACTTTCAAGTGTGGGGCTTGCTCCCAATGCTCACATGTTATATAGGGGGAGAGTTTGTATTTAACGGAGAGGAACACAAAGTTAGAATCTAACACGTTCTCCAACTGTGACACCATGGGGGTCAAATATATCGCCATTTGTAAACCCTGTGGAGCCTTCTACATAGGGAAGACCACAAGGGCATTTAAGAGGTGAATATATTAACATCTCTATGGCATTAATAAGCAAGACACTAATAATGCATTATTTAGACACACCACACTTTGTAAAGATGCAGTTTTTGTTTTTTTTTTGTCATAGAAAAAATAGAACAGGACCCTTGAGGTGGTCCCTGGGAGACAACAATAGAGTACAGGGAAGTATTTTGGCAGTTGAGCTTAGAGGCCAACAGCGAACCAGGCTTGAATGACTATATTTCCTTAGCCCCTGTCCTTAAACTTAGATCTGCTAAACTATAATGCTTTTATTTAGCATTATTTCTTGACCAGTAGATGGCAGTGTTTTACTAGCTTACCACAGTAGTTTTGTTTTAACACAATTTAAAACTTTGGTGTAACACATCTTTTTACTTATTTCTGTTATATTACATTTGATGGCCTGCATTTTATGTATTTACATATTAATTATCTGATTCAATGTTTTTTAAAATCTGCTTTTTAAAAAATCTGTTACTGTAACAAGTAACTGTTTTAGGAGTTTTTATAGTTGCATTTTTACAGTTGCACTTTGAATGCACTACATTCAATTATACTAAATGTTTTAATTGGTTAATTGTTTTGTCAATGGGAAGTGAGGGTTATTTAAGGAGAATACTGGCTTGGTTAACTATTCATTCTGATGAAGTCTAAGGACCAAAACGCAAGTTATTGTTTGGTGGTGTTAAATAAATCATTTTGGTTCACTGACCTGAAGAGGCATTTTGTTTGCTGGTTCTGCAAGTGCTTTGGTTTGTAGTGATTAAACGCTATGTTACTTTATATGAGTTCCCAGATCCATGATTAGTGAATCAACTTTTATGGGTATTTTATTGATGACATAGTTACCCAGGGTGGCCGACTTCCCAAAAGGTGGTATAATGCATTTCTTGGCATTGAGTTTTAAGCCATGGCTTTTATCCCAGCTGTCTGTCTGTGTTAGACCTTGCTGAAGGGTGTTCTTTTCTGGTGGAGGAATCCACTTTGCAATTATTTGTGAACTTGGTCATTTAGAGGACTTTGACATTGGGTTTGACCTCCAAGAATTAGATGCCAAAGAAGAGCAGACCCAACAAAGAGATGTAAGGCACTCCACTAGAGACCGGCCTCTTTCTAGAGGTGGCCTCACTGATCCTAACCTCTTGGTTCTTATCCCTGAGCCATCAAGCTATCCAGCGTGTTATAAAGGGATTTTTGCCTAGTTCTATAAGTTTGTTGACAATGCTCAGTCAGAGCATTGTATCAAATGCTGTAGCTAGATTTAGATAGGCCGTATGCACTGCTTTCCCCTCATTCATTGCCTTAGTAAAGTTTTCAAAGCAGTCCACTGGGTTTAGTAAATATGACTGTCCTTTGACAAAGCCAAACTGGGATAGATCCAGTGTCAGGAGGTCTCCTATGTCTTTGCTAATAATATCCAGAATTGTATCTATGGGTTTGCAAATTAGACTAATCAGACTAATGGGTCTGTAGCTTCCAGGATCTGTTGAAGGTTCTCCATTATGTCAGGAGATGACCTTCACAGTCCTCTGTTCTCAGGGCAAAAAGCCTGTTTTAAGACTATAGTTAAACTGTAAATTCAGGGGTCTTAATGAGTCATATTTCAGACTGCTCAGGGGGCATCCAGGGATGTTATCAAGGCATATTGAGGCTGTGACCTGTATTGTAAAACAATTTTGATATGTAGCTGGAATGTACAATATTTGTCTCTAGGGTGACAGCAATTAAACCTTTGAAAATATATAGATCATAAATCTGTAGTAGAACATATGAAACTGTGATCTAAACATGCAGCCATTAATGATACTGATGTGCTGTTACTTGGAACTGAGCTTATTTGTTTGGCATGGTAATTTTTTTACTGACTGAAATAAAATAGACATTATTCATTGTCCTTCACATTTCTGTTTTTACTATTGAAAGGATTGCACTACCCTACTTTCTTCTTTCATCTTCTTTATTCCTTATCCTAAATGTTTATGTGTTTATCTATTATAACTTAAAATGGCAAATAGATAAATTAAATCTACTTTTTTCTTACATACAAAATGTCTGAAAATAATAAAAATGTAAAAGCATGAGTATTCCATTTTTTGAATTTTTATCAGTATTTCCTCTGAGTATTTAAATAACAAACATGTTTCATACAAGGGTAAATTATTCATTAGGGTCAAGAACAGGGGAGATTTTGTATGATCTGTGAGTTGCACATTCTCAGGGAGAAATCATATGCTGTCCATTCTATAAGATTGTAAAGCATTAATCTTTCAAAATCTATATTCAGGCTAAACCATCCTCCTTGCACACACTGCATGATGTTGTACTTGGCTAGATAATATAAAAAAAATAAATAAATTAAAAAAATCAGTATTTATTAAATGCACCATAACGTTATTGGGCTCCCAACATATACTATTGTCAGAAACTAAGATAAACAGAAGAAGTTCCAATACTCTGATCCTTTTATGCAAACGTTATGTGCTGCTGTTCTGTGCTTAGCTCTGTGGGGATGATGCATACTTCCACCTTTTAGCCATGGGTAGAGATTGTAGACTCGGGTGTAGCTAATGAGAAATGCAGGATGTATACACAAGTAAAACCTGTCCACAGCTACATGTAGTATACAGTTACCTCATAAATGTCACAAATTGTGATGTACTTCACTCATGTTTCCTTTTGAGGTGATATGGATAAGTGCCAGCATAGTTAGCTGGAGTTTTGTAAAGAATGATATGTCCCTTGAATATCAAACTGATTTATACAAGACACTTGTGTTACAAATGTATTAGAACTTTATGTCATTTGTATATCAAACTGATTTTATACAGATGCTTGTGCTGAAAATGTACTTGTGTGCTTTGCTTGTGTTGAAATGTATCAGCAGTGCACCCGGCTAAAATGAAGAGAGATGTACATGTATATTTGTAGTGGAATTAAATGTATATGTTTATATACATACTGGCACAGCAGAGATTAACTTTAAGAAAATTAAGGGAAATGTAAATGATCTGTTAAGTCATTAAAAGGTACCCCACAGGCTGAATAGGACCAGAATCACTAGGTTTGGGGGAAGAGCCTTTGTCCATTAGCTCAGTGAAAAGAGGGGAGGCCTCAGGCACTGCCATAAACATTTGGATGTGTATTGTGGCCATCTGTGCTAACTTCCTATCTTAGCTTCAAAGGGGAATAGTTTGATAACCTAGAATTAGGTGACCAGATGATGTCATTCTGCCATACCTCTTGGAAATTCAATTTTACAAACAGAAATTGCAGAGTATTGAGGATTTAACATTTTCTTGGATTCAGTCATGCATATAGTGAAGCTTAGTCTAGATGCTGTTTTTCTTTATTTGTCTGAGTCTGTCCATCAATGCTAGTTTCAATGTATACGCTGACCTGAACTCTGTGGTTTACCGTGAATATATATTCAATATGTTCATGTACTTTTCTTATTTATAATTAAATATATTTAAAACTTTTATTGTGGCTTGTCCTTGTAGAAAGTGTCTGACTTTGGAGACTACTTATATTTATTTGGTGACATTGCATGGGCCACTCCAGAAGGCTTAGCCATCTTGGTGAAGTGCTACCATCTGTATTAGTATTAATATTACACAGTATAATTGTATACCCTTTTAAGAGTGTTATAGTAACTGGCTGGTGCCAGTGATAACTAGCTTGTAGTATGGGCAAAGTTGGTAGACCATGTAATCTGTGCCAGCCTTTCCCAGATGTGTGTGTGAAAATTAAATCTTAAAGAATATGCGTGAAGGCTACTTGGGGCAGGGACATGAAGCACTGGGTTTACAGAGAGATTGCTAGAGAACTTAGCTTAGACATTCAGCTAAGGACCTCACCCTACAGCTGTACCAATGGGAATTCTTATAGGGGACCTGGAAGAAGGCAGGTATAGAGAAATCCAAAACCCAGGTTGAGTGTGTTCCTTGTGTGCCTTTAAGGGAAATTCTACTTGATGCAGACAGGTATGATTCTGGAAATACTGAGATTATCCATTTGTATAACAAGTGCATGTCGCTCTTCATTGTCATTGGTGAGGATTCAGGTCCCTTAATTACTGCCCCAGTATGGAGACGACACATATCCGTGGCCATCAGATATTGGTAACAGTGGTGGCCATCACATTTATTTGACTGCCATTAGAGGGACCATGCCATGCTCACAGATTGGTTAGCAGTGGTATGGATATTGAATTTGTCTAGCCTGTAAGCAATTGTCACTAAAGAAAGGTGCACTCATCAGCCACATGGTTGACATTCAGAGTTTCATATCAAAATAGTTTTATTTATTTACTTTTTGTTAGCTCAGTCAGGGAGAGCAGGCAATGATGTCACCAGAGGATTATGGCAAGATGACAAGAAACTAGTTGGCTGAGATGTGCCAAGCCAAAGAACTAGGGCATGCCAACCTGACTAAATGGGAAATGATTGCAGCCTTAATCACAGCTACAGCACAGACCTGCAACCAGGAGGATAACCAGTCTATTGATGGGGATTTGCAACTTTCAGAAACAGGACAGTTCCACTTTTCCTCAGAGGACTTAAAAAAACATCTTTAGATAAAGAGACTTGAACTGGAGGCCAAATGGTTGGACTTAGAATCAGGAGAGTGAATGCAGCATTTGCTGGCTGAAGAAAAACAGAGACTGAGATGTTTGGGAGCTGAAGAGAATGAGAGGCAGAGGCAACATGAAAAGGAAATGTTGACTCTTCGCCAGGGTCATGGAGGTAATGGGGAACAGAGTAGCCATACTCCAGAAGCAGTAAAGGTCAGAAAACTTCTTCAGTACCAAGAAAGAGATAATTTGATAGTTTTATTCATATGTTTGAAAAAGTATGCAAACAGTATAATGTTGACCGAGAGCTCTGGGTACAGTTCCTCACCCCCTTACTCCATGGTAAAGCTGTAACTATTGTTTCTAAATTGCCTGATAACTGATTGTTTAGATTATGAAAAAGTGAAGCACTTTTTATTACAATGTTTTAAGTTAACACCTAGAGCTAACAGAAAAAAAAAATGTGTGATCATAGACACAAGGCAGATGAAAGTATATTTGATTATGTTGATGAATTAAGCACTTTTTTCATACATGCGTAAGTGGGTGTCAGGTCACTACTTTTCATGGACTGGCAGACCTTTTGGTGATTAAACAAGCCCTTAATACTTTGCCTGAGGGCATGAGAATCTGTTTGGCAGACAGAGAATGCAACTCTGCAGATGAGTTAGGTAAAGAGGAAGATCTATATTTAACAAGCAGGACATCACTGCACAGGAAAAGGATACCCAGTGCTGCACATGGATATAAGAGAACCCATGTTGGGCAGGGTAAACCACTCCAACAGAGTCTGCCAGTAACAGGGGAAGCCACTACTTCAGGTACAATGCCACGATCAAGAGTTAAATGTTTTAAATTTAGCCAGTGGAGCCATGTAGGATATAGATATCCATGGAGGCAAGGTGGGGGAACTAGCAAGTGGGAATTACAGAATGCCAGTGGTAAGTTGTCTAGAGAAAACAGGTGTTCAAACTACCAGCAGAGTTTATATATTGGCGGATGGACAACAGGCCACTGCCAAGAGCGACACAACCTCTGATATAACCATTATGACGCATGCAGTGGTTAAAGTGGAGCAGTACTTGCTTGGGCGGTCCACTCCAGTCAGAACTTAAGGAGGAATCCCTTTCCAAATGCCTTTGGCCAGGGTTCACCTTGACTGGGAGGGTGGAAAAGGAAAATAGCAAGTAGGTGTGTTTGAGGATATCCCTACAGATGTCTTGATAGGGAATAATTTTGATAATGTAGTATCTTGTGTCCATGCAGTGACATGCATTCAGGCTTGGTGATAGGCCTGTGGGTCTGGTAGCCTGAAAGAGACCCAGACAGACAGCACACCTGAAGCCAGGACTGATAATGTGGCTACTTCTGGGAGGGATCTGCATGTAGCAGTGAGACTGTGGGTGAGCCACAGCTGCTGATGAGCACTAATCTTCCCTTGGACAGAGTGACTTCAAAGGCAGATGTGAGTAGTAGTACCCAGGCTGACAGTGAGGCACCGCTGTCAGGGGATACCAGACTTCCTGTGGAAGGGGAGCTGGGAAGAGTTAAAAAGAGAGAGTTGAGAAAGGCTCAGCTTTCAGACCCTACATTACAAGGCTTGAGGGAGGTCACTGGGGAGGCACCTGATTCTCAAGGAAAAGGGGATTCTGTATACTGGAACAAAGGGTTACTATATAGAGAGTGGACCCCTGAGGGAGGGCTAGAAGGTGAGAGAATGCAGCAGTTGTTAGTGGCCAGAGCCTACCTTCTGGCAATTCTAGCCATAGACCATGACATTCTCTTTATAGGTCACAAAGGCATAAAGCATACCAAGGGACATAGTATGCAGAACTGTTATTGGCCTGGAGTTGCCAGGGATGTAACAAGGTGCTGCAGGACCTGTAAGCAGTACCAAAAAGTAGGCAAAGCAGGAGACAAGATCAAAGCCACTTTGATGCCTTTACCTGTGATTGAGGAGCAATTTTGGAGGGTATCTATGGACATTGTGCGACCTCTGAGTACCCCAAGTTCCAAAACGAAGATGTATACCCTAGTGGTAGTAGTTTATGCTACTAGAACCCTGAGGAGGTGGCTCTGTCCTCCATCAAAGCAGAGAAGGTGGTAAATGCTTTGCTAGAGATTTTCAGCAATGTAGGTTTCCCAAGAGAAATACTGACTGACAGAGCTGACAATTTCATGTCAGACCTGCTGGCTTGTCTGTGGGAGCACTATAGGGTGAAGCACCTAAAGACAACCCCCTACCAACCCCAGACTAATGATCTTGTAGAGAGGTTAAACTCTGCCCTATAGACCATGCTACAGGCATTTGGAGACCAGTTTACAAAGGAGTGGGACAAATATTTGCCCCATCTATTGTTTGCTTGCAGAGAGATGCCCCAGGAATCCACAGGTTTTTCACCCTTTCAGTTGCTGTATGAACATAGGGTGAGGGGGCCTTTAGATATGATGCATGATGAGTGGGAAGGTAAGTATGAATCCCACAAGGAGTGTGGCATATGTCCTGAACCTCAGGACAAGGCCTATGGAGCTCATGTGCGTGGCCCATGAGAACCTGGCAGGAGTCCAAAAGCAGAAAAAGGTCTGGTATGACAGGAATGCTCAAGCCAGATAGTATGCTGTGGGGCAGCAGGTGATAGTTTTCATTCCTGTCCATCACAATAAGCTGCAGGCAGCTTAGGAGAGACCCTTCAAAGTGTTAAAGAAGGTCAGTGATGTTAACTACATGGTAAAATTTCTAGGCAGGAGGCAGGGGCACAGATTGTACAATGTTAATATGATGAAACCTTACCATGATAGAGATGCCCTTGTGTTGAGTATTTGCAGTGGATGACAGGAAGAGTCTGAGGGGGACCTGGTGACTGGTCTTAGTGAGGCATGGACTGACACCTCAGTGGAAGGGGTAGCAGTGTTTCAGTGGCTATCCCCTACCCAGGTTTGAGAAATCTGAGCAGTGTGTTACAGGAGTTTGGGCACATGTTCACTGGGAAAATAGGGTGCACCCACCTGGTGCAGCACCATATGGATACTGGTCCCCAAAGACTTATAAATCAGGCCCTTACAGGTTGCCTGAGTTACTCAGACAGACTCTGAGGGAGGAGATACAGGAGATGTTGGAACTGGGAGTAATCCAGGAGTCCAGAAGTCCCTGGGCCTATGCTGTGATGCTGGTACCAAAGAAGGATGGCAGCACCAAGTTCTGTGTGGACAACAGGAAACAAAATAGTCACACAGAGCCAGATGCTTAGCCATGCCTAGGACAGATGAAGTCCTAAAGCAGCTGAGTGGGGCTAAGTATCTGACAATTATTGATCTTACCAAGGGGTACTGGCAGGAGCCTTGACTCCCAATGCTAGAGGCAGGTCAGCCTTTGTGACTGCTTTCAGTTCCTATGAGTTCATAAAGATGCCCTTTGGGATGAAAAATTCCCCAGCAACTTTCCAGAGGCTGGTAAATCATATCCTAGCAGGAGTAGGAGATTATGCTCCTGCTTACTTGGATTATATTGCCATCAACAGCCATTCCTGGCAACAGCAACTTCAGCATGTCAGGGAGGTGTTGGGCAAACTGCAAATGGCATGGCTGACCATTAAGCCCAGTAAGTGTCAGGTGGTTATGACAGAGGTCTCCTGCCTGGGACATAGAGTGGGGAGTATTAAAATCAGGCCAGAACCTGCCAAAGTGGAAACTATTCAGGCATGGTCTCCCCCTGTTAACAAAAAGTAGGTGAGGGCATTCTTAAGGACAGTGAGGTACTATGGAATGTTTGTCCCCAATTATAGTACCATAACTGCTCCCCTCACAGACCTGAAATGGAAAAACAGGTCACATAAGGTAGTGTGGACTCCTATATGTGATCAGGCATTCCAGAAGCTGTGTTAGCATGTCCAGATTACAGCGCATAATTTGTTGTGAAGGTGGATGCCTCAAACCATGGGGTGGGAGCTGTACTTAGCCAGGTTTCCTGAGAGGTGAAGTGCACACAGTGGCATATCTCTGCCATAGACTCCAACCCAGGGAGGAATGTTATGCAGCTGTAGAAAAGGAATGTCGAGCCATAGTATGGGCAATGCAGAAATATCAGCCTTATCTGCATGGAAGAAAATTCACTGTAGTTACAGACCACAGTCCGTTAACATGGCTACATAGAGCCAGCCTGCAAAATTCCAAGTTATTAAGGTGGAGCTTAGGATTGCAGTCATATGACATGAGAGTACAACACCATAGTTGGGTCAGCAGAGCCAGTGCAGATGGGCTCATAGACAGCTAATGGGGTAACATATTTCCAGATAGGCTTATTTCTCTCAAGACACGTTTCTCAAGGGTCACTTGAAAAACTAGCTTCATTCTTTGATGGGGAACAGGGAGAAATGTAGTGATATGAGCAACTGCCAGCACAGCCAGCTGGAGTTTTGTAAAGAATGATATGTGCCTTGAATATCAAACTGATTTATACAAGATGTTTGTATTACAAATGTATTAGAAGTGTATGTCATTTGTATATCAAATTTAAATGTATTAAAACTGTATGTTATTTCTATATTAAACTGATTTTGTACAGATGCTTGTGTTGAAATGTATCAACAGTGCATCCTGCTGAAATGAAGAGAAATGTACATGCATTTTTGTAGTGGAATTAAATGCATATGTTTTAATAGAGGATGCTGGCACAGCAGAGTTTAACTTTAATAAAAATCAGGGAAATGTAAATGAGCTAAGTCATTAAAAGGCAACCCTCAGTGTTAAATAGGACCAGAATTGCTGGGTCAGGGGAGAGCCTTTGTCCATTAGCTCAGTGAAAAGATGGGGGGGTCCCAGGCACTGCCATAAACATTTGGATATGTATTGTGACCATATGTGCTAACTTCTGGTCTTATCTTCCAAGGGGAATACTGTGAGAACCTAGAGTTAGGTGTCCAGATGAGGTAATTCTGCTAGCCCTCTTGGAAATTATATTTTAGATATTGCAAAAAGAAATATCAGAGTACTACGTATTCTGTTTGGGAAGCCTGACTAGAAAGACCTCAACCACAGCATCTTGACTGTAGTAAGTAACTTAACTAGGGAACAGTAAAATTCTCTTAGATTCAGTCAGGAATATAGTGAAGCATAGTCTAGATATTGTTTTTTTTAATTTATCTGAGTCTGTCCATCAATGTTCTTTTCAGTCTTTCTTGTGATCTGAACTCTGTGGCTTACTGTGAATATATATTCAGTATTTTCATGTATTTTTATTATTTATTATTAAATATATTCAAAACATTTATTGTGGCTGGTACTTGTAGAAAGTATCTAACTTTGAGAGTACTTATATCTATTTGGTGACACTGTATGGACCACTTGGGAGGGCCTAGACATCTTGGTGAGCTACTATACTTTGTAATAGTATTAATATTACACAGTATAATTGGATACCCTTTTAAGAGCCTTATAGTAGCTGACTTGGTAGCAGTGATAACTACCTTATAGAAAGGGTAAAGCTGATAGAATAGTTAATCTGTGTTTCAGCTTTTCCCAGGCGTGTTTGTGTGAAAATTAAATCTTAAAGAGTGTGTGTATGTATCAGCTACTTGGGGCAGGGACACAAAGCACTGGGTTTACTGAGAGGGCGCTGGAGGACTTGGCTTGGACACTCGGCCGAGGACCTAATCCTACAACTGTACCAGTGGGGAGTCTTATTAGAGACTTGTAAGGAGACAGATGTAGAGAAATCCAGAACCCAGGTTGATTGGTTCCCTGAGTGCTCATAAGGGAAATTGTGCTTGATGCTGAGAGGTCTGCATCTGGAAATTCTGAGTGCATCCATTTGTATTCCAAGTGCATGTCCAGTGTTAGTGATGAGGATTCAGGCCCTTTGATTACTGGCCCAGCGTAGTATGACACATATTGATGGCTATCACATCTTGGTAGCAGTGGTGGATATCACACCTTTCACACAACCTCTAAAGCAAAGGACATGTCATTTCACCAAAGGAAGTGTATTTTTGCAGAACAATTTTTCACATTATTATTTTTCACATTATTTTCTATTCTGCACATAAGTAGTACATTTATTTCTACCTGATATTACAGCTGTGTTCTCTACTGCATTTACATTTTTGCTGTCATTGCCAAACAACTGAGGAGTCACAGTGGTCTAGAATGCAAAAACATATAATATGCACTGTAAGTACAAAATATGTAAACAATTGTTTTATATTGACAGTAAATGTGAACAGGCAATATCCATTTGGCATTCCCTTGAAGTGTAGCATCCATTCAATAACAGGTGAAATAAATTATTATTATGTAACTATTTTAAGTTATTTGCACCACAACACATATGTATGTGTCTGTGTTTGCATTTGTGTGCATTTTTGTGGTCGAGGTGGGTGGCTGCATGCATGAACATACATGAATAAGTTATCAGTCCTCTTGAGTTAACCAAACAGCCAATTGCCTCTGCTATAGCAATTTCTGTTCTTGTATTGCTTTCTTTAATGATGCTTCTTGAATGGAGGCATTCACTTAGATAATAGACAGTTACCATCAACTAAACAAAGGACACTGTTCTCAAATGCATTAGGCTAATCAGAAAATAATAATAACAGGTCTATCGAAAATATGAGCCATCAAAGTTATCCACAAATATGAAATGTCAGCACGTACTCAATTTGATCGGCATGATAGCTTTATGAATTGCTTTCTGTCTCCCTTATTACTGTTTTTTTTGTAATTTTAGTTTGTGTTTAAAAACATCAGAAAGATTCTTTCACTCAGCTCCTTATTTCCTACTTTTCTCTGACCAAAAAGCAGAATAAATTACTAAGGAAATTGGTTGTCATACTGTGACACCTTATTATGTGTTATCTCTTTTGTGGATTGGAATATAAGTGAAAACTGCAAATTAAAAAAAAAGAAAAGCAGATTTTTGAATAAAGAATGACTGTACAGAATGTCCTCTTTTACTAAACACTTTAGACAAGTCTTTTTACATGTGTTACTAAATGTGGTATAATTCAAAGACAGGTAGATACAGCCAAAGATCTGTGACATCTGTTCAATAGCTTTTTCATATCACACACCACAGCCTTAGCCATTTAGGGACATATCAATAAATTGTTGAATTTGGCACATTATCCATTCAAATATTTTGTGAAAAGATGCCCCAAACCTACCCATGAAAGTTACAGCATGCCGGTTAATGTTCCAGATTAATAGATTTCCTTACAGTTCTATGCATTTCTGAGTTAACAGTGCACTTTTTGTGTTTACACTAGTTTACGTTTCACATGGAATATCTCTCACAATGCAGACCACCAGCAGTCTGATCATTTTTGCAGAGTTTCAACTGCCCCAGCACTAGTAGCTATCTACCTAATATTGTAACAGCAAAATCTGTAGCCACGCAGAGCAGTCTAGATCAGGGAAAATTGTAAAGAATTTTCTTTTCTTTTATTTATTTATATTTATTTATTTTATTTTACATTTGTTGACTGGGATAGTCCGACTGGATACATGTCCATTTTCAGCGGAGGCCTGGGGAGAAAAGCTCCAAAGATATACATATACAATCATTACAATGTCATATAGAGCAGGAGTAATCATAACATAAGACAAGTATAACACATTTTACAGTCTAGTTAACTTTATGGAAATATACCATATTTTATAGTCCAGTTAAATTTGTACAATCTAACATTCTTCTAAACTGGCTTAACAAAGATATCTGAGTACCACTTACAGACATAGAATTGGTACACCAGTATGCATACATATTTAGTCAGGCTTGGAGCAGGGACATATTCATTGAGACTTGAAATACTGCTTGAGAGCTATTTTAAATTGAGATAAGGTGGTATCCAGGGTAATGTTAGCAGTAAGGAAATTCCAGATTTTGCCAGCAGAGTTGGCGAACAGGGAGTCACCAGCTGAGTTGTTGGATTTAATGGTTTGCACTAATAGTCTATTAGATGACCGGAGTGATCTGGAGCTGGAGTGGGGCTAGATGATGTTTTTCAGGGCAGGTGTATTATTTGGTTGGTTAAGTGCTTTTTGAGCCACAATGAGTTGATTATACTGAATCTGCCTGGTTAGCTCTAGCCATCCAAGATAATTTAGATTTTTACAATGATGAGTTCTATAGGGTAGACCAGTTGCAAATCCAGCTATGTTATTATAGCAGGTTGAGAGTTTGCTAAGATCAGATTTATTTAGGTTGGCAAGTAATGGGGAAGCATAGTAGAGTATAGAGAGTAGATGGGAGTGGGCAATGGAGGTCCTAGCATATGGGGTAAGGAATGGCTTTATCCTATATAGTGAGCCCAGTTTTCTGTTAATGGTTTTGATTGTTTTGTTGACGTGCACATCAAACCTAAGACTGTTGTCTTTAATAACTCTTAGCAGTTTTGTATGGGCATCTGGAGAGATAATGGTAGCATTAATGGTCTTAATGGAGCGAGATAACTTACCACCAACATTTCTGATGAAATATAATCACTCAGCTAAATAATTTCTGGATGACACTGCATTTCTTGGAGTTACATCTGTTAGAAAATATAGACAGAAATGAGTCTTTATAGACTGCACACTGTATACTCTTGGATTTCAAAGATGAAAAACCTTCTACGTATAAACATTAATCATATCAGCCTTATTCCTTTTTAACCTGGTTAATATATACCTAAACATGCTCCAGGCAGCCACGTTGCTGTCACAGTCTGCTGTATGTGCTTGTTTTGTGTACGGTGGAGTCACTGGTTGCTTGGCTGTCCTTGTGGTTATCTTTGGTATGAGTTCTTTAGAGAGCTGTTTGACTGAGGGTTATTCCCATTTGTTTTGTCATTATGAATTCACCCTCTCTACTGCCATGATATGCTGCATTGTATGACTGATTTAGCTGTTAATGTGAGGTCTGTATAATATGTTTACACTTAACAAGGTTCTGCTATGTTTACCTTATGTCTTCTTGACATACAAGAAAGACTTTTTTGGATGAGAGACCCTCTACATAAGTAGTTGCAGATGAGCATAGCTAACTTTACCACTGTTTCTCCTCCATACCGCACACATGCACACAAACTCACACTTATGGTCAATTGTGTACAGTCCACCTACTGCATGTCTTTGGAATGTGGGAGGAAACCAGAACAAACACAGGGAGGACATGCATACCCACACTGAAAGTACCTCAGCCAAGAATCACGCCAGAAATCCTCTTCTGCGAGGCGAGAGTGCCATCTGCTGTACCACAGTGCCACCATATCAGACCTGAGTATAAAGACATCATTTTTGCAGTCAGTCTGTGATTAAGGACATGTCATCAAAGACAGAAGATTCAGTGATTGTCATCAGAGAGTGAAATGCATATTTAGATGAGCGCTTTATATGTTATGGACATCAAATTTCACTGAAAAGTATATATTCCATTCTCATATTGTCTTATTCAGATCTTTTCAAATATCAAGGTAGACAAATATTTGGCAGTGCTAGATGGTGACCCGTGGTATAGTGACAACATTTTAGTATGCAATGGCATAGAATGCTTTGAGAGGTATTTTTTTTATTTATGTTTCCTTAATGATACTGTGGTTGCTCTGCAAAATAATTAATCAGTGGTAGATTCAGAAAAAAACACCATAGTAAATATAATATTAATGATTAAGCAGTGATGTAGTACTGAGTAGAAATAAATAAATACACTCTAATGGCAGAATTCCTAAAGGTAGACTTAAATTGCATAGAGCTTGTAAATGGTTTGCTGCACATAAAGGAGTCCTACACAATTCATAAATACAACTTAATTTCCTCAGTAAAGCCAGTTAATACATCTTAACTCACTGGATAAATCCAGTTACATAGTGGGTTTCCAATTAGTTCATAATAGCATAGGTATGTACTAGGCTAACAATCACTTGGCCATTCTAATCTTAACCAGGCATCCCAGATCTCAATCAATTTTAATATCAAGCTCTGGTACCCTTGCTAAGTGTAATCAGGGGCTTGGGTGATGAAACATTTACATGCAGTGGCCTGAGAGAGGAACCATTTACAGGCTGTCTGTGTCCTTTAGCGACAGACGTGCCAAACCAGGGATAAATTTCCTTTTCCCCATCCAGTTGTCCAAGTTACACTTGAATTAGGTTACAGCGACAATCTTCTTTACATGCATAGGGAGACTGATCAGAGAAAGGGTAGTCTCTGGGATAAATAACTGTCTCCAACAGGTCCTATTTATATCACAGGCAAGGTTTAAGTCATTAGATTTGGCAGTTCTGGTGTTGTTTGTTTTGCGGATATGCAGGAGGCCCATCATGGGTGGGATCTGACAATGCCATGCATAGATCTCCAATCAGCAGCTTGCAGGAGACAGAATACTGGGCATGGCTTTAAGGTGGTCTGCATAAAACATGTTACTTAAGCCCTCTATTCTTTTAGTAAGTAAGGAATATCTGTGGATTTTCCACGTGTTGGATTTGTCTGTTTAGGTACATACCAAAGTGGGAACTGTACTCATTGACAGGTCTGAGGAATGCTGAATAGAGTGGGGCAATGTCCTCCTTGGACATAGATGCCATACATTTGTCTACAAGTAGCACAGCATAGAATTATTTCCTCAGTATTGTAGACGTATGATTGTCAATGGCTAGATTACTGTCTGTGTATATCTCCAAGTCCCTGATTACTGGTTCAGCTGTTAGGGGTCTGTTGTCTAGGGTCTATATCAGTTTGTTGCAATGCAATTTCAATGAACACTCATTCCACAAAAATCATTTCAGCAATTCACTGAATTTACCAAGGGCAAGTAAATACTTGCCCTACTGCACAACTTTGCCATTTTCTCCATTGTAGTGTGATCTCAGAGTTGGTATATATAGTTAAGGGGTGTGGGGGGCACAGCCCCCAACATTGTGGGAGTGAGGGTGTCGAAGCCCCCCACTTTAGTGGGTCCGATTGGTGTAGCTGTCAGTCTGTTGTAAAGTAGAGCAAGTGTTTACTTGAACTTGGTAAATTTTTAGAATTGCTGAAATGATTTTCGCTGAATGAGGGCCAACAATCCAGTGTTCACTGAAATTGAATTGTGACCAACTAATACAGACCCTGTTGTCTATATGATAGTTTCCAGACATGGATGACTCATGGAAGGATATTTTATGCATTTATTTCCATTTAGTTTTAGTCCATGGCTCTGACAGAAATTATTTGTCTGTGTAAGACCTTCCTGGTGAACATTAGTCTCAGGAAGGTATTCTATGGCTGCTCCTAATTTGCAGTTGTCTGCAGATTTGATCAACCAAAGGCCCACAACATTGGCCTTGACTTTGGAGACGTAAATTCCAAACAGGATCAGTTCCAGGACCACCCCCTGATTGATGCTGCTTGTGACTGGCCTCTTTGTACTGGTGGACTCCAAAATTCTAACATCCTCGGTCCTGTCTGTGAACCAGCTGGCTATCCAACAGGTGACATAAGGGGTCATATCTAACAAATTGAGTTTGTCAAAAATATCCCAGTTGGGCAATGTGGCAAATGCCTTGGCCAGGTCAAGGTAGGTAGTGTAAACCATTTTGCCTTCATCAATTGCTTTAGTGACCTTCTCAAAGAAATCCACAAGGTTGAGTAGGCATGACCTACCTTTGATGAAACCAAATTTGTCTGAGTCCAATGGCTGGAGATTTCCTGTCATGAGACTAGTGGGTCTTTAGTTTCTAGGGTTTGTAGATATCCTACCTGAGGCCATAAGGATACATATCCTATTTCAGAATTTACAGACGTATGGCTTGTACATTGCACCACTATTCTTCCTGGATTAATAAAGGTTGCAGTCATGGACTGATGGCACCTGAAAAAAGTACTGTTGTACGTATTCTCCCTTTTTGGTAATCTGTTCAGCAGACTGTTTCTGTGCATTGACATCATATAAGCAGCCCATTGTTATACTTCTATGTAAACAAAATGTGCAAACAAATTGAGAGACAAAAAAGATACCACACCATTTGTAGCAATGAGTCTGACAACCAGATTCCATTATGCCATTCTGCACACTCATGCCACAGACCTCACATCAGTGGATCCATGGCAACATGATCAGATCCCATCATTAGCATAATATATAAATGAATTCAACTCTGCCCTTATGCTGATGGAGCCTGAAATATTTATGAGACATTCTATAAATGCTTTCAAACCAGGGCAGTCCACTTGTACTCTATCACATCTCTCATATATCCTAGCAAATGTTTTACTTGTGAGAACTTATTCCTTAGTTTCAAAGGTTTGTGGGTACTTACTAGGTGATTGATCCATAAGCACCTTTAGAAGCCTAGTTCTGTATTCCAATGAAGATTATATCCCTTGTAATTTAAGCACAGATAACACCAAGGTGGGCACAACATTTACATACTACCCCTATCCACAAGCGAAAAAAATATATGCTAAACCAGGAGTGATTTTTCAGTTTCCCATCCACTAGTACTGATTACATTCCTTTACATGGAAAGGAAGACATTTGCAAAGAAGTTGTATTCACAGTGATATGTATCTATTCCTCCATGTTTTATTTATGTTGTAGAAGAGGTTAAGATCTCTTGAACAGATGTTTATTCCACCATTGGACTTGCAGTTGTGAAGTAGATCAGAGATGACAGGGTCTGTTGAGGTTCTGTACACAAGGTAAAGGTTGTCCTCCAGTAATCTATATGCCACTGAGAACAGGGACATGGTTTTGAGATGGTTCTATAGTTTTCATGAATTTGGTCCTTGACTTTCTTGTTGAGAAAATGCTATGATCATTCAAGTTGCGTTAAGTGTTTGTACAGGTACAAACCGAAGGAGATGTTATACTCAATGACTGACGTTACATGTGCTAAATACAGTGGAATGATCACATTCCTTGACTTATGACAACATACCCTTATAACTAAGTTGGAAATGAAAAAGGACTGATGATCAAAGAACAGTTTGTTGTTCACCTAGGTTCCCAGGTCCCTAACTACCAAATCAATTTCAGGGTAGAGTTGTTAATGTGATAGCTACAGGGGACATCATACATGCCAAAGTGGTCTGTTGCACAATTTTTGGCATTTAGATTTAATCTATGGTTATGACACTTGATCTTTGTGTGGGAAAGGCTCTCTTTGTAGAACTAGGTGTTCTCTGTTGGGTTTATAATGACACCAAGTTTACTATCATAGGCATACTTGGTCATCCATAAACCTTTTGTATTAGCTTTGACCACTGAGAAATAAATGCCAAAAAAAGGAGTGGCCCAAGGACTGAATCCTGAGTTACATCATTAGCGACTGTTTTTTTTTTTTTTTTTTTTGCAGGAGGTAGAGCCACCCACCCTAATTTTTTGAGTTTTATGTGTGAGCCAGTTTGCTATCCAATGAGTTACATATGGATTAACATTTTGATGGGTGACTTTGTCAACAATACCTGAATGTAGGATGGTGTTAAATACCTTTGTGAGGCCTAGATAAATGGTGTGAACTGATATTCCATCATCCATTATTTCAGGATCTCTACTTTACAAAAAAAAAAATGCACACAAGAAATACTCACCTTTACAATATCAGTAACAAAAAAAAAACAATCAAACCAGTATGCTGGCAAAGTATAAACAATCTCATTATATACATTACCTGTACAAACTAATGCAACATCCAATATTACTTACTTGCCTAATTCTGCGATGAAGTGCAGCATACATGACACCCTAGTTTAGCATTGTGGAGAGAATACTGTACATGGTATTGCATTTAAATAAATTTAATTAAAGACCTCTTTTAAGGGTACATAAACAAACTGGAAGTATTAGCCAAGGATGACTGGTCTGTTTTGGCTACATTGTTGAAGTGAATTATGCTTGGTACAGGACATACATGCATAATGTCCTGATCATCTCAGCTACTTATTCATTATGCTTATTAGATCTGTTATCATTCTTAGACTTAATTGCTGCTCTTATCTAATGGCACACTTTCAGACAGTGTCATTTCTCACTATATAATTGTCTTACTCAGAGTTTGGCAACTTAATATTTATAATATTTTGTTATGCTCCCCTAACTTTATTATTCTTGACAGTCCTGTTAAATGGCATATTAGAAACATTTAGGCATTAGCTGTGTTATTTGTCCTATCTTGTAATTTTTTACAGCTAGTTTGCATTTAATTGTAGCTGTAATAACAGGAGCAGTTCAGCACTTGCTCAGCAGACTGTAAGGTTTTTTGATCAAATATAGTTGATGTACTTTTTTCTTTGAATGTTAAAAAGGATGACTGCTTGTCTCATTCCTTCTCATATTGCAAAACTGTTTGAGATTCAGTGTTTGTGTGTGTGTGTGTGTGTGTGTGTGTGTGTGTGTGTGTGTGTGTGTGTGTGTGTGTGTGTGTGTGTGTGTGTGTGTGTGTGTGTGTGTGTGTGTGTGTGTGTGTGTGTGTCTGTATCTATCTATATATATAACATGGGAGTATATGCTGATGTATCGAAAAGCAGACTCATCAAAACACAAGTGATTGATGCTGGCAGTTCTAGCACGTACAAACTAGAAAAACTCATTGAAACCTCAGCCATTTGCAAAATAAAAGGAATCAGTTGTCTACTGAGATCTGTAAACCCATACCTTGCCATTAAATTCAGACACACTTTGTCTGAATACTGGTAGTGTTATGGGAAGGATTTATTTTAAGGTAAGGTGTATGGTATGGGTTAGGTTCAGGGTTAGGATTAACACATATTAGTAAAGATAGACAGGGGAGCTGTAAACTCAGACTCATACTTAACTTCACAACATGCATTCAGTCTTCCTCCCTCTGACATCTCCACCACTGAAAACAGAGTATTTCTGATGAATTTCCAAACACTTCACTTTGTTAATGTCCTTTCAATTTGTTGAATGAAATAAACCCATACATTCATATATATCAGTATGTATGCACTGTGATGCCTGTGCCCTGGCCCAGCAGTCAATAAGACCCAATCCTCACAACTAACACCAGAGAGGGTGTCTCATATGAGAGGAAAAGATAACAAATACACACAGTAAAGTACAATTTCCCCTAAGTGCACACAGAGATCACAGTCAGTCTGGGGCTGGTTGCTCCCTTGCTCTCAAGGTCCCCATTGGCACAGCTATAGGGTCCAGATCTCAGCCTAGCTGGCATGATAACCTCCAGTACCCTCTCTTCCCAACCAGTGTTTCAAGCTGACACACACACACTTTGAGATAAGTATTTATACAACTTCACAGACACTCCTGGGAAGGGCTGACACAGATTCTCTAGCTGTGCCCCTTTATCCAGACGATACGGTAGGAATTACTGCCACCATCAGCTAATAATTATCAGCCACCCAAAGGCCCTTAAAAGGGTGTCCAATTTTTATTGTACAATATTATTATCCAATTGGTAAGTGTGAATAATCAGTCAAGGCTTATTAGAGTGACCTTGTACAATATGTGTCTTTCGGCTTTTCCCGGTTAGGGGTTGCCACAATGGAACTCCTGTCCACTAATGATTGGCAGTAGATTTTTACATGCTGGGTTGCCAGGCCTAATGCACAACCTTCAACAAAAGAATGCCCATTCACGCATGTCGCCACACAGAAGACACTCTAACTGAGAATCGAACAGGCAACGTCTAACTGTGAGGCGACAATGCTACTGCAGCACCACCACCGCAGTAGAGTGACCTTGTACAATAAGCTCTATAAATATGCAATGTACTCTAGGGCTTAACTTATCTCTACACAATCCAGCCACAGATAAAAGGGTTTAAAAATATTTAATAATAAATACTAAAAACACAAGGCAATACTACTACACCACAGTGCTACTCAAGAGTTCAGAGATCACACAGAAACTTAAAATAATTCCGTAGTACAGTTCTGACATAACAGAAAAACACTTAGTCTAACTTTCTTCTAATTTCTTAGCTATTACTACAAGAAAACATACTTCTGAAATAACTTACATAGAGCAAGGCAGTGCTGAGTTGAATAATCAGACCAAAATGCTTAACAATCTCTGGTTCTCACTGTTTAAATTGAAACTGCAGTTCTGCTAAAACATTACATCATTTGTTTACACTTTCTGGTTCCCAGGCCACACCAAAACTGCATTTACATTATTTTACACTTAGAGCAATAAAGGACATTCCACATGTAAATTCTGGTCATTAACTTTAGCCTTAAAACAATAGGCAGGATGCTGACTCCAGACTCATTAACTCCAAGTTCTAACTTCAAAGGACATACAAAACATAATTTTAATTTCAAAGGACATTTGAAATGCTTAGCTTAGTTTTCCTTACAGCAGATGGCAATGTTGCTACAGTCTTGAAGTTCACATTTTACAGTGTTTTCTTTCATTTAAGAAACAAGCCTGTATTTTATATTTATATTTACAAATGCCAGAATTATGTATCAAATTCGATTTTACTAGGCTGGCAGCCTTTACCCCTACTCTACCAGTCTTCACATATCTACCCCCTGGAGAACTCAAGCAAGTTTTTCAAGTGACCCTTGATAAATGCCACTTGAGAGGGTTAGGTCTATCTGAGGGTACCTCACCCCATTCCCTGCCTTGAGAGCCCATCTGCATTGGCATTGCTAATCCCACTACGGTGCTGCACTGGCATATCATATGCTAGCAACCCCAGGCTCCATTGTAGCAATTTGCTGACAGGCTCCCTTTAACCATGTTAGAGGGTTGTGATCTGTCATTACAGTGAATTTTCTTTCATGCAGATAGGGCTGCTTCTTTAAGCTTCTGGAATGCTTGCTCACATGCTGGGGTCCACACTACCTTATCTGGTCTGTTCTTTCTTGTCAGGTCTGTGAGGGGAGCAGCTATGGTACTATAACTGGGGACAAACTTTCTGTAGTACCTTGCTTTCCCTTAGAATGCCCTCACCTGCTTTTTAGTAACAGGTGCAGGCCATGCCTGAACAGCTTCCACTTTGGCAGGTTCTGGCCTTATCTTACCACTCCCCTCTCTATGTCCTAGGTAGGAGACCTCTACCATACTTACCTGACATTTGCTTGGCTTAATGGTCAACCCTGCCCTCTGTAGTCTGCCCAGCACCTCCCTGACATACTGAAGGTGCTCTGGCCAGGAATAGCTGTAGATGGCAATATCATCTAGGTAAGTAAGGGCAAACCCTCCTGCTCCTGCTAGGATATTATCTACCAGCTGCTGGAAAGTCGCTGGGGAATTCTTAATCCCAAAGGGCATCTTTGTGAACTCATACAAGCAAAAAGGAGTCACAAAGGCTGAATACTCTCTAGCACTGGGAGTCAAGGGCACCTGCCATTGCCCTTGGTAAGATCAATGGTTGTAACATACTTATTCCCATCCAGCTGCTCTAGGGCCTCATCTATCCTAGGCATGAAGTAAGCATCTGACTCTGTGTGACTATTTAATTTCCTGTAGTCCACACAGAACCTGGTGCTGACATCCGTCTTTGAAACCAGCACCACTGGGGATGTCCAGAGCTGTTGGACTCTTGAATCACCCCTAGTTCCAACATCTCCTGTACCTCTTCCCTCAGAGTCTGTATGACTTTCTCAGGCACCCTATAAGGGGCATGACTAATAGGCCGCCATGGTCTTGTATCCACCTAGTGCTGCACCAGGTGGGTGCACCCTGGTTTTCCAGTGAACATGTCCCCAAATTCCTGCAACACTGCTCAGATTTCTCAAACCTGGGTAGGAGATAGCTGCTGGGACATTGCTACCCCTTCCACTGAGGTGTCAGCCCAAGCCTCACTGAGAAGATCAGTCCCCAGATCTCCCTCAGACTCCTTCTGCAATCCACTGCAAATGCTCAGCACAAGGGCCTCCCTATAATAGTAAGGTTTCATCGTGTTAACATGGTACACTTTATGCCCCTGCCATCTGCCTAGCAGTTCCACCACATAGTTAACATCACTTACCTTTCTTAACACCTTGTAGGGTCCCTTCCAAGCTGCTTGCAGTTTGTTGTGTCTGACAGGAATGAGAACCATTACCTGCTGCCCCACAGCATACTCTCTAGTGTGAGCATTCCTGCCATACCACACCTTTTTCTGTTGTTGGGCTTCTGCCAGGTTTTGCTGGGCCAAGCCTATGAGTTTCCTGAGCCTTGTCCTGAGGTTTTGGACATATGCCACAACAGACTCCTCGTGAGACTCACACTCACCTTCCCACTCATCTTGAGTTAAATATAAAGGTCCCCTCACCCTATGCCTATACAGCAACTCAAAGGGTGAAAAACCTGTGGATTCCTGTGGAACCTCTCTGTAAACAAACAACAGATGGGGCAAATATTTGTCCCACTCCCTCTTAAACTGATTTTCAAATGCCTGTAGAATGGACTTGATTGTAGAGTTTAACCTCTCAACAAGACCATTAGTCTGGGGATGGTAGGTGGTGTTTTTCATGTGCTTCACCCCACAGGACTTAGACAGACAAGCCAGCAGGTCTGACATGAAATTGGCACCTCGGTCAGTCAGTATTTCATTTGGGAAATCTATCCTGCTGAAAATCTCTAACAAAGCATTTGCCACCTTCTCTGCCTGAATGGAGGACAAAGCCACTGCCTCTGGGTATTGTGTAGCATAATCCACTACCACTAGGATATACTTTTCCCGTGTGGAACTTGGGGTACTCAGAGGACTCAAAATATTCATAGCTATCCTCTGAAATGGCTCCTCAATAACAGGGAAAGGCATCAAATGAGCTTTCACCTTGTCTCCTGCCTTGCCTACCTTTTGGCACTGCTCACAGGTCTTGCAGTACCCTGTTACATCTCTGGAAATTCCAAGCCAATGGAAGTTCTGCATAATACACCTAGCTGTACATTTTATGCCCATATGACCTGCAAAGGGAATATAATGGGCTAAGGCTAGTAGTGCCAGATGGTAAGCTCTAGACACTACCAACTGCTGTACTCTCTCTCCCTCTAGTCCTCCCTCAGGGGGTCCACTCTCTGTATAGTAACCCTTTGTCCCAGTGTACAGATTCCCCCTTTTTTGAGAATCAGATGCCTCCCTAGTTACCTGCCCCAGGCCTTGAAATGTAGGGTCAGAGAGCTGAGCCTGTCTCAACTCTCTCCTTTTAACCCTTCCCAGCTCCCCTTCCACAGGAAGTCTGGCATCCTCTGACAGTGGTGCCTCACTGTCAGCCTGGGTACTACTACTCACCTCAACCTTTGCAGTCACTCTGTCCAAGGGACCATCAGTACCCACAAGCAGCTGTGGCTCACCTTCAGTCTCACTGCTACAGTGTAGCTCACTCCCTGAAGTAATCACCTCACCAGTCCTGGCTGCAAGTATGCAGTCTGTCTGGGTCTCCCCCAGGTTACCAGACCCACACACTGGTCTCCTAGCCTGACTATGTGTAACTGCATAAGCACATGGTACTGCCTCATCCAAATCCTTGCCTCTCAGGACATCTGCAGAATGTAGGTTAGTACCCCTGTTGTCCCGAGACAACCTACTATTGGCATTTTGTCTTTCCCACTTACTGTCTTCCTCACTTTTGGTTACATACTTTCCACTGTGGACACCTGTATGCCACATGGCCTCACTGGTTGCATTCAAAACATTTAACCCTAGCTCCTGGATGTGTACCTGGACTAGTGGCTTCCCTTGCTACTGGCAGATTTTGTTGTGAGAGACTGTGCTGCCCACCATGGGTTCCTTTAGACCCAGGAGCAGTACTGGGGGTCCCCTTCCTGTGCAGGGCTGTCCAGCTGGCCAGGTATAGGTCTCCCTTCTTCCCCAAATCATCTGAAGTAGCACATTGTCTATAAACTAACCTGATCCTCATGTCCTCAGGCAAAGTGCTAGGGGCTTGTTCCCTCACCAAAAGGTCTCCAGCCCTTTAAAAGGGGTGACCTGACATCCACTCACCCAGCTATGAAAATAAGTGCTCAGTTCAGCAACTATATTCACACACACTTTCATCTGCCTTGCATCTATGCTCACGAAACGTTTTCCTATACATTTCAGGTGTTAGCTTAAAACACTCTAAAAGACATTTTTACAGCAGTATATTCAAAACTGACAGAGTCAAGCATTTTAGCCAATGATTAACAGCTTTAACATGGAGTAAGGGGGTCAGGAACCGTACCCAGAGCCTTTGGTTAACACTATACCGTTTGCATACCCTCTCAAACATATGAATGAAACTATGAAAACTATCCCCATCTTTAAATTGCAGAAGAAATTTACTGACCTGTTGTGCTTCTGGCATCCAGTTACTCCCTCCCCCATTACATCCATGACTCTGGCAAAGAGTCAGCATTTCCCTCTCATGCCTCCTCTGATGCTTCTTTTCTTCGGCTTCTATCTCCAAATGCCTGGCCTCCAACTCAAGTCTCTTTAGCTCCAGCTGGATTTTTAAGTCCACTGCATAAAGGTTGAGCTGTCCATTCTCCAAGAATATTGCATCTCCACTGCCAGTTTTGATTGTCCTTCACAGAAAGGTTGAGCTGTCCATTCTCCAAGGATATTGTATCTCCACTGCCAGTCTGATTGTCCTCCTGGATGCTGTTTTCTGATGCAGCTGTAACCAAGGCTGCAATCAGGTCTGCTTTAGTCAGGTTTCCATGTGCCAGTTTCCTAGCCTGGCACATCTCCAACAGCTGGCTCCTTGCCAGCTTTTCATACTCCTCTGCTGACATGCTACTTGCTCACCCTAACTAAGCTAACAAAAGAAATAAACAATTGTAATCTGAACTCTGAGTATTCACTGCATGGCTGTTTTAGATTATAAAAACACCTTCAGAGATCACTGTACATAAGCTATAGGATTAACTCTCTCCACACCACTACAAGCCAATTAGTGTATGCCAACTAAATAATATGTAATGTGAATATCCACTGCCACCACAAATGTGAAGTGGATCCCACCACTGCAAACCACAAATGTGAAGTGGATCCCGCCACTGCAAACCACAATGTGATGCCCGCGTCCTGGCCCAGCAATCAAGGAGCCTCAATCCTCATCACTAACACCAGAGAGGGTGTCTCATGTGAGAGGAAAGGATAAATACACACAGTAAAGTACAGTTTCCTTTAAGTGCACACAGAGATCACAGTCAGTCTGGGGCTGGTTGCTCCCTTGCTCTCCAGGTCCCCAATAAGACTCAACACTGGCACAGCTATAGGGTCCAGATCTCAGCCTAGCTGGCAAGCTAACCTCCAGTACCATCTCTGTCCAACCAGTGCTTTGTGCCCCTACCCAAATAGCTGACACACACACATTTTGAGATAAGTATTTATGCATCTTCACAGACACTCTTTGGAAAGGCTGACACAGATTCACCAGCTGTGCCCCTTTACCCAGACAGTATGGTAGTAATTACTGCCACCACCAGCTAATAATTATCAGCTACCAAAGTCCCTTAAAAGGGTGTCCAGTTATTACTGCACAATATTATTATCCAATCGATAAGTGTGACTAATCAGTCAAGGCTTATTAGAGTGGCCTTGTACAATAAACTCTATAAATATGCAATATACTGTAGAGATAAGTAAACCAGCCACAGGTGAAAGGGTTTAAAAATATTTAATAAATACTAAAAACACAAGACAATACTACTACACCACAGTGCTACTCAGGAGTTCAGAGATCACACAGAAACTTAAAATAATTCCGTAGTACAGTTCTGACATAACAAAAAAACACTTAGTCTAACTTTCTTCTAATTTCCCAGCTATTTCTACAAAAAAGCATACTTCTGAAATAACTTATTTACATAGAGCAAGGCAGTGCTGAGTTGAATGCTTAACAATCTCTGGTTCTCACTGTTTAAATTGAAACTGCAGTTCTGCTAAAACATTACATTATTTGTTTACACTTTGTGGTTCCCAGGCCACACCCGAAACTGCATTTACCAAACTTCCCCCAATTATAATCTACCTCTGTAATTACTGACTTTATGCACTAGGTGGGACCCTTACCTTGCTCTACCAATCCTTCTACCTTATAGCATATTCCTCTCAGAATTCCTTGTCCAGTACTTTGCTTCTCTTCAGTTCGCTAAGTTTTATTACTACCTTAGCACCTTTCTCCTACCATCCCTCCCACCACTCTGCCTACCTCTCTTTGTACCTACATTACTTACCTTCCTTCAAAGCATTTTTTCTCTGATTGTTCCTCATATGATTCTTCCTTCTTTTGTCTCTACCCGCTCCATTCACCCTGCGGGCTCATTCCGCTCCTCTACCCTACCCCAAATCTCACCCACCTCAGTAGCCCTAAACTTATACTTCTAAAACCACACCCTCCTACACACACAACTAATCAGTTGGTACCACCATCCTAGATAATTGAGCCATACCTACTCTTCACTTAACCATTCTCTAACCCTAATTAAATACAATCTTAACTCAAACTTTAGCTCTCCTCTTATCCTACACCTTTGCTAACTACCTAATATTTCCTTACCAATTCTACCATCATGTCTACCAAAACTACCTCAACCCTAACTAAACTACTACTCTGTGCCACAATCATATCTGTACTAACCTCAGCATATCTGATAAACTCCTATGAACACCCAAATATTTCTCAATTTAACCATCCAAGAAAACAAACAGTCCTACATACTTTCACATTCACCCATAATAATATCACTATTACATCCACATCTAGATGCATGCTAGCTAAATACCACAGACTTGCCCACATTAAATACAATAACCTAACAACAAAGAAATTCTGATACCAAATTAGTAATATGCATTATCTTTTGCTTTCACTAAAAAAGCATTCCTTACTGGATGGAGACATACATTCTAGTCCTGGCCCACATAATATTCTATCCACTGGACATCTCACCAACTATCCCTCTATTCCCCTCATCCCCAACAAACACCCCAACTCTCTCCTCATTGCACATCTCAATATCCAAAGTGTGAATAACAAAGTTCCCCATCTTCATGCTCTCCTTGATGTACACTCTTTTGATATTTTATGTTTGACAGAGACCTGGCTAAAACCTAAAACACATGATAATGAAATTATACCACCAGGTTATAACATAGTGAGACTTGACTGTATAAAAAGAAAGGGAGGGGGATTAGCACTTCTTTTTAAAGATGGGCTACAAGTGACCTCTATACCCTATAACCCACCAAACGACAACCATGCTGAAGTCCTTATTTCCAAACTACAGCTTAACTCTAGTAAATCCTTATATATCTTCTGTATCTATCTACCTCCTGGAAACAATATCAGTATACTAGAGGATATTCTTAGCTGGGTCTCAACATCCTTCCCACAAGAAACTATAATGCTAGGAGACTTTAATATAGATTGGAAGAACATCAATACTGAACATCCAACCTCTCATATTAACCTTCAAGGCTTCTCTCAGACCATTACCTCCCCAACAAGAATAAACAAACCAAACAAAAAAGAGAGCACTTTAGATTGGATCCTTATTAATAACTACCACCAAAATTACACAGTTGGTATCCTCCCTGACAATGTAAGTGGCCATTCGTTGACTTATATAATTAGGCAAAAGTTTGATACCTTTCACCTAACTTCATATAGGACTATACGGACCAACAAGCAATTTAAGCAACACCTTTTCCAGAGTGAACTCAATGTCTGTGATTGGTCTCCATTAAAAACCCTGCCAAAGTTCTTATAAATCCTAGACCAGCATGCACCTAAATGTACTATCAGACCTAGGTCCAACCCTGCCCCCTGGCTTAGAAATGAAACCAAGAAAAAAATCCTCCTCAGAAATAAAGTGTGGTCTAGCCGGTGAACTACCAAAAATATATCAGATCAACAAATCTTTAGACATATGAGAAACATGGCAAAAAACGAAATTCTCTCAGACAAAAAAAAAACATTTACTGTAAAATGCAGCAAACAAACCAAAACAATCTTCAAAGATTCTGGGCAAGTATCAATAGACTCTTTTATCCAGGTCACTCCAGAACACCAACCCCAACAGGTGCAACACATGAGACTCCTATCCAAACTGCCAATGCTTTCAATTCCTTCTTCACAAAGGCGATCCAATCTCTTGTCAGTCAACTAGCTCCTGATAGATCCAGTCTTCTTAACTCTTCTCCCAGCTCTCTTCCTACCTTCCGGTTTCTACCCACCTCAACAATTTTTATCTATAAACTCATTCTAAAACTTAAGCCTTGTACTCCTTCTGCTGACCAGATCCCAGCCAAATACCTGCAAAAACAGCTAAAGAAGTAGCTTACCCGATATCCATCCTGATTAATAGAACTACTAACGAGGGAAGCATCCTTGACATTTGGAAAATTTCACATTTTGTCCCCCTACACAAAGGTGGCAACTCAAATGAATACTCTAACTATTGATCTATAGCCCTACTATCCCCCTTAGCAAAAATAATGGAAAAATGTATGCACGATCAGCTTCTAAACCATTTAATTCAACATAACATACTAGCTGCAAGCCAACATGGCTTTAGGCCATTCCACAGTACTACTACTGTCCTCTTATCTTTTACTGATACCATAGACAACAACTACAATAACAATGTTCTCTCTTCCTCTCTATTTATTGACCTCTCAAAAGCATTTGATATGGTAAACCACTCTCTACTTATAAATATTCTGAAATCACTCTCTCTTGATACTGTGGCTGTACAATGGTTTACTTCTTACCTCAGCAATAGGCAACTGGCTGTGCTCTGGGAGAATAAACTATCATCCCACCTTCCAGTCTCACTTGGTGTCCCTCAGGGCTCTATTGTAGGCCCTCTCTTATTCTCAACATTTATCAATGATCTCTACCTAGCTATTCCTCAGGCAACCTGCATACAGTATGCAGATGATTCAACTTTAATCTGTGCAGCTGAATCTTCATCTGAACTACAATCCCTAACTCAGAAAATATTTAATGTAGTAGAGACTTGGTTCTTAAAACATTGCCTCCTCTTGAATCCCAAAAAAACAAAGCTCCTTCTCTTTACTCCTACCCGTAAATCCATGCCTTTAGATTTCTCTGTTATTTCTAACAATGGCATCCTCATATCCCCTGATTCTACCACCAAACTCCTAGGAATTACTATAGACAATTACCTCAGCTTCGATAACCATATTAATAACACTATAAAAACAGTCAACAGAAAAATGGGCTCCCTATACAGGATCAAATATTTTCTCTCTCCAACAGCCAGAACTACTATTGCCCACTCTCATCTAATCTCAACACTTCTCTATGCCTCACCAATTTACACCAACCTATCCAAGAAGAATCTTCTTAAACTAACTACATCTTACAATAACATTGCCAGATTTGCTACTGGTAATCGCTTTAGAACTCATCACTGTCAGAATCTAAAACAACTAGGATGGCTTGAACTGCAAAATCAGCTTTATTTTAACCAACTTACCATTGCTCATAAGATCCTCAACCAGCCTAACAACACTAAAATACTCTCAAACCTCATTACTCCGTATAAAAATCTCAATACCTTACGCTCTGCTAACAAACTTCTACTTAGTATTAGTAAGTCTAACAACATGGCAGGTAACTCTCTTTTCGCAAACACAACTGAGAAATACTGGAATCTTCTAGCTAGTGATCTTACTTAACTTCCTTCCCTACCCCACTTCAAACAAAAACTCAAAATATACCTTAGAACACACTGGCTATGCTCTTGCACTAACCCTGACTAACCTACTACCTCTGTGACTAAATTTCTCCAAACTCCACTCTAACTATAATTTAATGCTCTTTTCTGTAAAATTTACAAGAATAGCAAACCTGCATACAGTTATGATCTATGTCACATGGATATCTTGTTCAATATGTTGTAAATACTCTTATGCAACCATTCTCAGGAATTGTAAACCTGAAAAGTTCAATCTACCTCATGTGAATATTTTGTTCTATATTATTGTAAATATTGCTTTGCAATATATTGTAAAATGTTTTGTATCTTTTGCTATGTTAACTTGATTGTAACCTTACAAACACTGTTTTGAATTTGTAACCATATACTTATTGGTATAATGGATCTGTCTTGGAGCTTTTCTCCCCGGGCCTCTACTGAAAATGGACATATATCCAGTTGGACTAGCCAACAACAAATGTAAAATAGATAAATAAATAAAATTTACATTCTTTTACACTTAGAGCAATAAAGGACATTCCACATGTAAATTCTGGTCATTAACTTTAGCCTTAAAACAATAGACAGGATGCTTACTCCAAACTCATCGACTCCAAATTCTAACTTCAAAGGACATACAAAACATAATTTTAATTTCAAAGAATATTTGAAATGCTTGGCTTAGTTTTCCTTACAGCAGATGGCAATGTTGCTACAATCTTGAAGTTCACATTTTACAGTGTTTTCTTTCATTTAAGAAACAAGCCTGTATTTTATATTTATATTTACAAATGCCAGAATTATGTATCAATTTCTATTTGACTAGGCTGGCAGCCTTCACCCATTATCTACCAGTCTTCACATGCACTTACACATCTCTCTATATATGTGTATATACACATGTACACACATGTATATCTATATCTATATATATATATATATATATATATATATATATATATATATATATATATATATACACAACCTGATATACATATAGATAAACATGTACAAATAAACATATTTATGGTGAGAAAGAAAGAGAGAGAAAATGGAAGACAGAAAAGAAAATGGAAAGGATGGCTCATTCAGCTATATAAGCTTTATAAATAACTATTCTGAGTCTGAATCAAATACTGATGAGGTCATGTGTGAAGTGGACAAATGTATAAGATTAATGGTTAATTTTCTGTGCTGTGGTATTACATGAAAAAGTCATTATGTGGAAGTGTTGGTGTCAAAAGTGGCCACAGAAATACACCTCACATGGCACACTGGGACATTGTTTAAGGAAAAGTCACTCTTTCTTCTATTTTTTTATGTTATGTATGTTGCACATATATAAACCACAATGGAAGTCATGAATAACACTGCTTGGACCCAGATAGTATAAAAACTAATTTAATAAAAAAGGTTAAGCACTTTCATCTATACTCTAGACTTCATCAGAACATTAAAACAACAATTAAATTCATTTAAATACACTGATGCATCCAATAACTGTTGATTATTCAGATTCAAACTTGTCTCAGTATGTCATCACTTCCCCTTCATGAATATTAACATATTAAAATGTTAAAACAATATTCATATGCTAAAAATAATAATCAAATAATTTTTAATAGGAAGTGCGCCAAACTTCAAAGAGATTTAAGTCAATATAAGGAAGGAAGGGTGTATAGCTGTGAAAAACCACATAAGGAGAAGAGAAATCAGGTTGGTTTTACCAGGGATCCAAGAGATTTTGGGAGGCCTAACCGATCATTACATGATGATTTTCAGTCTTTTTTAGTGGAGGATACAGAGTGGGAGAATGTAGGGAGAAGGAAAGGGAATTATCGGAATCACCAATCATCCAACACCAGGGCAGACAGAATGAAAAGGTGAATACTATTGACAACAATGAAATAGTTAAATATAATGAAGTCAAGTATGGCAAGGGCAATTTTTCCATCTATAACTACACCACACTGGAATAACAAGACGAACATTTTGCCCTATTTAGAAAAGGAGTTAAATTTGTTCCTGTTATTGTTGTGGACAAAGTTATTGAATTCAAGCTGTTCGTCCACAAGCTAAACCTTAGTATTTACTTTAAAGATGTAGGAATGCAGAAATCAGAGGTACACCTGAAAAAAAGAAGTACTTTTACCCCTCCACTTCACCCACTATTGGCCAGTTTTGAGAAGGTGGTTATAGACTAACTATATCAACTATCTAATATTAACAAACAACAGAGGATGAAATATAATCTTAATAAAAAAGAATATGATTTATTATGTACACTAAGTTCCAACAACAATATCAGGATTTTACAACCTGATAAGGGGGGAGGTGTTGTTTTAGTTGAGAATAATGACTATTTGGATGTCATTCATGCCATTCTCCAGGATACAGAAACATATGAGATATCATCTATTAATTAGAGTAGTATTTGTTGGAAGAAAGAATAGATGGTAAGTTATATAAGTTTCTGAAAGTGGAATTCCCCACATTGACCACTATCATAGGAATTCCAAAGATACATAAGAATATTTTACATCCTCCATACAGGCCAATAGTTTCTGGTAGTAAATCCAAGACCTTCCCATTCGGGAAGGTTGTGGACACTTGGTTAAAGCCCATTTATAAAATGACTAAACATATAGTCAAAGACTCTTGGGACTTTCTCAGTCGGTTGACACCAATTTTATGGAAAGAAAATCAAGTTTTAGTAACCATTGATGTGGTCAATTTATTCTCCTGTATTCCAAGGGAAGAAGGCATGGATAATTTTGTTAATAGTATTTGGAAATTTACTAATTTAGATTGGGAGAAGACATTACTCACTAGTGAGTTCATGAGCCTAGTACTTGATTACAATTTTATATATTTCGAGGGAGAATATTATAGACAGAATAAAGGTGTGGCGATGGGAGCTGCTAGTGCCCCAATATATTTTTAAAAGTGTGTGGATGAAAAATATTCAATGTTACATCAGATTTTTAGATTATATATTTATTCTTTGGGATCCTTAAATTTACATACCATACAAGTAAAGAAGGAATCTCATATCTTGACACACAAATATCCCACACCACTACGGGATTTAAATCCAGAATTTTTATAAAGGACACCTTTAGCAATATCCATTTGGAATACAGTAGTTGTCACCCAAATTTACAAAAGAGAAATATAGTTAAGGGGCAGTGTATTAGAGCAGTCCATATGACCTCTGATTATAAAGAAATGGTACAGGAACTAGGTTATATTGGATCATTGTTTAAGGAAAGAGGATACCCCCCTACAGTAGTAGAAGATGTTGTAGCTTACATTATAAGTGAGTGGGGCAAAAAATATAAACCTTTGTTGGGTGCTGAATCAGGTATTGGTATTGATCATGTATTTACAGATTGGCAGGAGATGGCCCTAAGTTTGTGCATGGAACCACTAAATGTGGGAGATGCAAACAATGTTTTGCCATATTAGAGGAACTGACAATTCAAGTGGGTAACAAGTGTCAGACTAGGGTAAACTTTATGAAAGGAAACTGTCAAACCATGAATGTTATATATGTGGGTAAAACCAGACAATGGCTGAGGGACAGGATATATGACCACTCATATGCAATTAAAAAAGGGGATGTTAATAATGCTCTATACAGACATATTAGAGATAGCCTGGATGTGAAATGTTTAAGTTTGCCTTATTGGAAGAGGTGAGATGGCAAATACTATTAAATGCCACCACCATTCCAGGAATTAATGATAACATACCTATTAAACCTGTTTTGGAAGTTAGGATGTAAATAATAAAAATTACGAGGTGTTTTGACATTTTAATATTTTAATATTCATTAAGGGGAAGTGATGACATACTGAGACATGTTTGAATCTGAATAATCAACTGTTATTGGATGCATCAGTGTATTTAAATGAATTTAATTATTGTTTTAATGTTCTGATGAAGTCTAGAGTATAGATGAAAGCGCTTAACTTTTTTTATTAAATTAGTTTTTATATTATCTGGGTCCAAGCAGCATTATTCATGACTACCATTGTGGTTTATTATTGTGTTTTTGGAGAAGTTGTAACTACGTGGTTTTGTTTTCTTATTATGTTGCAAATATGTTGTATATGAATGTGTGTACACAAATTAAGTCAAAGGCTGAGTAGCAGTGACTCAGAATCTTAAGACTCTCAATCAGTGTATATAAGACAATTATGTATTCCAATACCTGAACAGTTTATATGCCTGGAAGCTTTTTCAAGTTATTTGGAACTTAGCAAGTACACTTACAGTGATTTTTGTTAAAGTTTATTTAGTATAAAATGTGTTGTACTTGTGGAAATATTATGCGTTTAAAGTGCAAATAAAACATTTCAACCATTGTCTATGTGAAAACTGCCAGCCTAGCTAGAAAGAATTTTGTAAATAATTCTATGTCATTTGTAAATATTAATGTAATCCACGGGGTGTTTACAAATGTAAGAAAACTGTTATATGTTCTGAGCTTCAAAAATGTAACCACAGTGCACCATGCTGGAAGAAAGCTGCTAAGTAAAGCATTGTACGACTGTTTGATCTCAAACTCGGAGAAAGTATGTCTGGACTAAGGAATTCTTTCTGTTGTCATAGGACAAGAGTTAATTACTAGATTTTACATGTAAAATGTATTTTATTGCTGTGGCTTCTGGCAGGTGCAGATTACAACAAGAAATGTAAATTTTAAGTTCTGTGAGTCTGGTAAACTAAATCAGTACTGTTAAGAATGATGTAATCTAAAATAAGTCAGCAGCACTGTGTTATCAATTTAAGGACAGAAAGAAAGGAGAGCATTTTGGATTTTGTCTGAACCTGAACACATCAACTCACCAGCACTCTACCTTTGCTCTGTAAGTAGTATCTTAGATCTTAGTATTTCTCTTAGAGTTAGATAGAAATTTAGCCAGATTAGTCTAGCTGTTTTCTATATTTATATCAGACTATTCTACAGTATTCTTTTAAAGCATTTCCCTGTGATTTCTGATCTATGTAATGTCATTGTGTTGAATTAATAAGTACTGTCTTGTGTTTTTATTATTTATTATTAAATATTTTTTATACCTTCCAACAGTAGCTGTTTTGTGTAAAGATAATATAAGCTGTTAGACAACATTGCATATAGTTGGTGATACTGTCCAAGCCACTCCAATAGCTTTCGCCCTGGCTCAGACTTACTAGTTGGATAACAGTAATAGTACACAGTAAAATTGGTCCCCCTTTGGGAATGGCCTTATTAGTAGCTGATAAGAGTAGTTGGTGGCAGTGATTACTACCTTATAGCCTGGCAGGAGGAGGCATAACTGGAGAACCTGTGCCAGCATTACCCAGGAGTGTCTGCGTGTTTGTATATAAACCAAATCTTAAAGTGTGTGTGTGTGTCAGCTACTTGGGCAGGGACATGAAGCTCTGGTTGGACAGAGAGGGTACTGGAGGTTTTGGCTTGACTACTTGGCTGGGATCTGAACCATATAGCTCTGCCAGTGTGAAGTCTTATTGGGATCTGAAGAGAAAGGGAGAAACTAGCCCCAGACTGAATGTAATCTCTGTGTGTTCTTAAGGGAACTTGTACTTAACTGTGTATGTGCTTGTTATCCTTCCCAGTGTGCATGCTCCTCATTGGTGCTAGTGGTGAGGATTGGGGCTCCTTGATTACTGGGCCAGTGCACGAGTGTCACATATTAATTGTTTGGCAGTGGTGGGATAGCCACATCAAATATTAATTGTTTGATAGTGGTGAGTTAACCACGTCACATACTAACTGGCTTGTAGTGGTGTGGGTAGTGAATTTTTGTAGCTTGTGTATAGTGATCACTGAAGGTGTTTTTGTACTCTAAATCAGCCATGCAGTGAATATTCAGAGTTCAGATTACAATTGTTTTATTTCTTTTGTCAGCTTAGTTAGTCATGGAGAGCAGGCAAGCATATCAGCAGAAAAGTATGGCAAGCTGACAAGGAGCCAGTTGGCTGAGATGTGCCAGACTAAGGGACTGGTGCATGGAAACCTGACTAAGGCAGACATGATTGCATCTTTGGTCACAACTGCATCAGAAAACAGCAATCAGGAGTACAATTAGACTGGCTGTGAAGTTGGACAACACTCAGAGAATGGACAGCTCAACCTTTCTGCAGATGACTTAAAAATCCATCTGGAGCTAAAGAGGCTTGAGTTGGAGGTCAGGCATTTGGAAATGGAAGATGAGGAGATGGAGCAGCAGAGGCAGCATGAAAAGGAGATGCTGACTCTTTGCCAGAGTCATGGAGGTAATGGGGAAGGGAGTAACCGGATCCCAGAAGCACAAAAGGTCAGTAAATTTCTTCTGCAGTTTACAGAGGTGGATAATTTTGATAGTTTCATTCATATGTTTGAGAGAGTATGTAAATAGTATGAAGTTAACCAAAGGCTCTGAGTACATTTTCTGACCCCCTTACTCCATGGTAAAGCTGTATATGTACTTTTCAAATTATCTGATGTTGACTGTTTTAACTATAATACTGCAAATAATTGCTTGTTAGAATTTTTTAAGCTAACACCCAAAACATATAGGAAAAAGTTTTGTGAGCATAGATGCAAGGCAGATGAAACTGTGTGTGAATATGTTGCTGAACTGACCACTTATTTTCATAGCTGGGTGAGTGGATGTCAGGTCACCACTTTTGAAGGGCTGGAAGACCTTTTGGTGAGAGAACAAGCCCTTAGCTCTTTGACTGAGGACATGAGGATCTGGTTAGCTGATAGGCAATAAGCTACTTCAGATGAGTTATGGAAAAAGGGAGACCTATACCTAGCTAGCAGGGCATAACTGCACAGGAAAGGGACACCCAGTGCTGCTAATGGGTCTAAGGGAATGTATGGTAGGCAGCCTAGACTGCCCCAACAGAATCTGACAGTAGCAGGGGAAGCTACTAGTCCAGGTACATGTCCAGGATCTAGGTTTAAATGTTTTGAATGCAACCATTGAGGCCATGTGGCATATAGATGCCCATAGAGGCAAGGTGGGGAACAAAAGGGGACGGAGTCAGGAAGTAGGAAGGACAAATTGCCAACAGTAGGTTGTCTTGAGACAACAAGGTTACAAAACTACCACCAGAGTTTATATCCTATCATAGTGAATGGCAAGGAGGCCATTGCTAGGAGAGATGCAGCCTCTGACATAACCATTGTGAAGCCTGCAATGGTTACAGATGAGCACTACTTGCCTGGGCAGTCTACTCCAGTTAAATCTTTAGAGGGACCCCATTCTAAATACCTTTGACTAGGGTTCACCTTGACTGGGAGGGTGGAAAAGGAAGCCAGCAAGTAGCTGTAATTAAGGATATGCCTGCAGATGTCCTGATAGGGAATGATTTTGATAATGCTGTACCATATGCTTATGAACATACACACAGTCAGGCTTGCAGACAAGCATGTGGGTCTGGTAGCCTGGGGGAGACCCAGACAGATCACACCCTTGCAGTCAAGACTGGTGAGGTGGTTACTTCAGGGAGGGAGCTACCTTGTAGCAGTGAGACTGAATGCGAACCACAGCTGCTTGTGGGTACTGATGATCCCTTGGACAGAGTGACTGCAAGGGCAGAGGTGAGTAGTAGTACCCAGGCTGACAGTGAGGCACTGATGTCAGAGGATACCAGACTTCCTGTGGAAGGAGTGCTGAGAAGGGTTACAAAGAGAGAGATGAGACAGGCTCAGCTCTCAGAGCCTACATTACAAGGCCTGAGGCAGGTAGCTAGTGAGGCACCTGATTCTGGGGGAATCTGAATACTGGGACAAAGTATTACTGTATAGAGAGTGGATCCCTGAGGGAGGGCTAGAAGGCGAGTGAATACAGCAGTTGGTAGTGCCTAGAGCCTACCATCTGGTGCTTCTAGCCATAGCCCATGGTATTCCCTTTGCATGTTATATGGGCATAAAATATACAAAGAGATGTATTATGCAGAACGTCTATTGGCCTGGAATTTCCAGAGATGTAACAGCGTACTGAAGGACCTGTGAACAGTGCCAAAATGTAGGCCAGGCAGGAGACTAGGTGAGAGCTCCTTTGATGCATTTGCCTGTGATTAAGGAGCAATTTCAGAGGGTAGCTATGGATATTGTGGGGCCTTTGAGTACCCCAAGTTCCACAGGGAAAAATTATGCCCTACTTTTAGTAGATTATGCTACAAGATACTCTGAGGCAGTGGCTTTGTTCTTTATTGAGACGGAAAAGGTGGCAAATACTTTGTTAGAGGTTTGCAGCAGGGTAGGTTTCCCAAAAAAAATACGGACTGACAGAGGTGCCAATTTCTTGTCAGACCTGCTGGCTTATCTGTGGAAGTACTGTGGGGTGAAGAACCTAAAGACCACCCCCTACCATCCCCAGACTAATGGTTTTGTTGAAAGGTTAAACTGTACACTCAAGTCCATGCTACGAGCTTTTGCAGACCATTTTAGGAGGGATTGGGACAAATATTTGCCCCATCTGCTGCTTGCTTACAGAGAGGTTCCCCAGGAATCCACAGGTTTTTCACCCTTTGAGTTGTTGTATGGACATAGGATGAGGGGGCCTCTAGATTTAATTAGTGATGAGTGGGAAGGTAAGTGTGATTCCCACAAGGAGTCTGTTGTGGCATATGTCTTATACCTCAGGACAAGGCTCAGAAACTCATGGGCTTGGCCAGGGAGAACCTGGCAGAAGCCCAACAACAGAAAAAGGTCTGGTATGACAGGAATGCTCGAGCTATAGAATATGCTGTAGGGCAGCAGGAGTCAGACCAACAAGCTGCAAGCAGCTTGGGAGGGACCCTACAAGGTGGTAAGAAAGGTAAGTTATGTTAGCTACATTGTGGAACTGCTACACAGGAGCACAAATTGTACCATGCTAACATGATAAAACCATACAATGATGGAGAGGCCCTTCTGCTGAGTATTTGCAGTGGATAGCAGGAGGAATCGTATCTCCTTCCCAAGTTCAAGAAATCCGAGCACTGTTGCAGAAGTTTTGGGGATATGTTCAGTGAGAAACCAGCATGTACCCACCTGGTGGAGCACCATGTGGATACAGGATCCCAAAGATCTATGTAGCAGGCCCCTTATATGGTGCCTGAGGGAGTCAAACATACTCTGAGGGAGGAGATACAGGAAATGTTGGAACTAAGGGTAATACAGGATTCCAGCAGTTTCTGGGCCTCCCCAGTGGTGCTAGTGCCAAAGAAGGATGGCAGCACCAGGTTCTGTGTAGACTATAGGAAATTAAATAGTCACACAGAGTCAGATGTTTACTCCATGCCTAGGACAGATGAAGCCCTTGATCAGCAAGGTAGGGCTAAATATCATACCACCATTGATCTTACCAAGGGTTACTGGCAGGTGCCCTTGACTCCCAGTGCTAGAGACAGGTCAGCCTTTCTGACTCCCTTGGCCTTGTATGAGCTCACAAAGATGCTCTTTGGGATGAAATGTCCCTCAGCAACTTTCCATAGGCTGGTAGATAATATCATAGTAGGAGCAGGAGGGTTTGCCCTTGCTTACCTAGATGATATTGCCATCTAAAAACGTTCCTGGCAAGAGCACCTTCAGCATGTCAGAGAGGTGCTGGGCAGACTACAGAGGGCAGGGTTGACCATTAAGCCAAGCAAATGTCAGATGGGTATGACAGAGGTCTCCTACCTAAGGACATAGGGTGGTAAGATCAGGCCAGAATGTGCCAAAGTGGAAGCCATTCAGGCATGGCCTGCACCTGTTAACAAAAGGCAGGTAAAGGCATTCTTAGGGACAGCAGGGTACTACAGAAAGTTTGTCCCCAGTTATAGTAGCATAGCTGCTCCCCTAACAAACCTGACAAGGAAGAACAGGCCAGATCACGTAGTGTGGACCATAGCATGTGAGCAGGCATTCCAGAAGCTTAAAGAAGCTTTGGGAGAACCCCCTGTATTAGCCAGTCCAGATTACAGCAAAGAATTTGTTGTGCAGGTGGATGCTTCAAACCATAGGGTGGGGGCTGTACTTAGCCAGATTTCTTCAGAGGGAGAAGAGCACCCAGTGGTTTATCTCAGTCGTAAGCTCCAACCCAGGGAGGAATGCTATACTGCTGTAGAAAAGGAATGTCTAGCCATAGTGTGAGCACTGTAGACACTTCAGCTTTATCTGTATGGAAGGAAATTCACTGTAGTTACAGATCACAATCCCCTAACATGGTTACACCGAGCCAGCCAAAAAAATGTCAAGTTGCTAAGATGTAGCCTAAGGTTGCAAGCATATATGTCAGTGCAGCACCCTATTGGGGTTAGCAATGCCAACCAGTTTGTTTACTGGTTATCTTCGGTGTAGATTTGTCATTGACATAAGGTGAAAATTGTTGACATGATTTGAGTTTAACTTGAATTTGACTGTGAAATATCTCTTCTATAATATTCTACTTTCTTTCAACATACATAATTTACATTAGTGAAGATGATGTATTGCTTATGCTTATTAAAATTTGCTTTTTCACTTATAATTTTATTAAGTTTTTATTGGTTTAGCTTTAAATGGAAAACTGTTTTCATCTCTTGTTGTACATGCAAATAATATTATAATAATCACTTTCCTTACTTCTAACATTGTATCTCTCTCTATCTGCAACCGTTTGCATCTCACCCTTCAACCATATAGCAGCCCAGGTCCTCAGACTTGATCCTATCCTAATCCTTCTGTTTTTCTAGCAGTTGCTAGTACCACATAAAATGTAAGGCCAATGTGATTTCAAGACAGGCAATGCTTATGGGGACTCACCTGTAAAAGTCCTAAAGTCCATTTGCAAGTACACATGTATTTCGGTGCCAGTTAATATGTCCCACAGTGCAGCAAAGAAAAAAAAAACTAGCAGGCCAATAAATACCAATAAAATACTAAATATGATTGTATTATGTCAAGTTTAAGAGATAGATATTTTTGTTCATAAATGCATTGATACTTGTACTCTGAAAAGAACCAGACTTTCCCTTAGGATTCTTCCATAAAACTCTCTCCCACTGCTATTAATATAACAGCTGTCTGTTTCCTTTGATTTTTTCCTAATTAAGTTGTTTAGGCCACCTAATCCCCCACTCCAGGTTACCACCTTTGCACTATTAAATAACTTGAAGCACATCTCTTCCAGCATACTGACCAGGTTACCAATGATCCTGGTAGCTGGGCTTTTTGGCCCCTGTGCTGCAGCATTTTGCTTTAGATTAAGGTCGTCATTTCTTCTCATTTTCCTCCCTGTCTGGCCTGCTGAACAATTGTTTTCATGGTCTGCACTACCACCTACCTGGTTTGGCACCTTCCACTTGCTTTTCTGTACTAAAATGAAGCAATTACTTTGTATCTCTGCTTTATTTTACTAGTCTTCTCCAGTCTTAATCCCTTCATAATATCTTTGCTCAAAGTATCCAGGTTTCTTTCTTCCTTCCTCCTTTCAGCCTGAAAAAAATCATTTGTACCCGTTTTGGACTACTTCCATTTTTGTTACCCTTCTCTTTGCCCCTTATAATATGAGTCAACAAACTCCTCATCGCAACCTCCTACCTAAGCGTATTGCAAAATATTTATATTTTGTATTAACACCTTCATATTTTTGTCTGTCACCCAAAGCCATGTTTAATCATGTTGTTTTCTGCCCAAATGAGGTCTGCTGACATGCTTCAAGAAATTTGTACAGCATTTCAGCTGATGCAGCTAACATTCATAAAAAAGAAATTTATATTCAGTTTAGTAAATTGTGTGCATATCTATTGTATGCATTAATTTCAACAATTATATGCATCATATTGCCTCAATAAACCATAGTGTTTCCAACAGATATTTAGAAAGATGTAGTGTGTTGAATGCAAATAGTATGCTTAGTCATATACCCACTTTTAAAAGTAAGTTCCTTTGCCTTAATTGGTAGCTTCACCTCCCTGTGTAGCCACAATGGTCTTTTTTCAGGTTCTCTTCTTATATTTTCTTCAGTCTACTATGCATAGCTCTGAATACATCCCTGCCCCATGCCATAGCTTGTTTAAAATTTCAATTCATTCCAGTGACCTAATTCAACTTTGACCTTTTAATCATGCTTATCAAAACCCATTTCCCTATCATTCCTTAGCATTCTTGTTCTCCGTTTATTCTTCCACATCACCTTGTTTGAAAGACACAGTGCTGTAATCATTGTTGGCTACTGGCACCTTCATCTTCACCTTCACATCCCTGATCTCCTTCAGCTTAATTATGACCACATCCAGAATTCTGTCCCTTCTGGTGCAGTACCCCAGTATCTGACTAAATATCTCCTAGTCCAAAAACCTTAGTAACCTAGTACTTCCTCTCTTCTCTTGCGCTCAGAATTTCCCAGTATGTTCTTTTCAGATACATAACCTGATGACTAAGCATCTTTCCTCTTTTCTTGTTCAGTTGTTCTATCATAGAGTCTCCCATCATCATTGTGACTTGTTTGGGGGCCAATGCTTTCTATTAATCTACCAGCATTACCAATTTCCTGATTAAAATCTCTTTGTGCAGACTTACACAGTTCTCTTTGTTTGTTCAGTTAGTTTTACATTCCTTGTTACCATAATAGTTTGAATTAGTTCTTTTGAGCCACTACATCATACCTAATGCTCAAAACATCTGTTAGCTTATTGTACACTAGTGCCCAGAGATGGTTAGAAGCATAAATAGAAAAACTGCTAGCACCAGGGTAGTAGAGAAAATTACTTTATTTTCCTTTATTTAATGTAGGCACACCATCCAGGGTAGTGTACAAAACACCTTACCCACTGTGACTGAATAGGGATTGTATATGTAAAGACTTGATGTGATTTATTACATGATATCACTGAGGAAGGCTGTTATGCCAAAACCGGTCTGATTATCTGTGGGTGAGGTGTTTTATAAACTACCCTGTATGGTGTTGCTACATTAATAAAAGATTTCTTTCCACTACCTCGGTGCTGGCTATTTTTCTGTTTTGACTTTGTATTGGTGTGGCCGTGTGCACCTGCCGTACTTGCAGAGACATTTTTTAGAAGCATAAATACCCTGAAACATAACTTTTCTGCATCATCAATAAAAGCAACAGTACTAGTCGCTTGCTGAATAGTGGCTCTGAAATGACAATAGAAATGAGCAAACCTGATGCTGAATCTTATTCTTTCAATACACCTTGCATTATCACAAAAAGAGTGTATTTTTCATTTTGTCTGTTACAGCTTGCCATGGGATCCTTGCACATACTTACAGAGCACAGTAAATAACAGCATTCTGTTATAAATAAAGTAAACAGCTTTAATACAAATCATCTAGCTACAATGATTTCCAATTCTATGTCATGTGATGCACCACTCACCTACAGAAGTCAATCTTTCAGTTTACACTTCAGCAATATTACATCAGAACATCTCCTTTGCGGTGTTACTTATTGACCTTCCAGTCATGACAAGGTGCTGAATAACTGCAAAAAATCAATACAGACTTACAGAATGGAAGACTTACATCTTTAAAATATGTAGGAACTATCCGTGACTTTTAGGGGCGTCCTTATTCTGACTAAAACTTCTGCTCTTTCCCTTCTAAAACTGGCAATTTGGGGAGAAACGGTTGTGGATTACACTAAACATGATTACATACTTCTTTCAGTAAAGAAAATGCATGTTAATTCACATTCCCTTTTACTATTTTCTATGCTAACAAAACTGATAGTTGAAAAATGTCGCTAAGACAGGGCTTTTGTTTCCAATTATGTCTGGTTTTCTCCCTGATTTTGCAAGCAAGTCTTTGAGATCTATGACATGAAGTAAAGAAGTACAATTGTTTCAAGAATTTTTGTGCATGGAAGATGACTAGTATTTCTCTGTTAGAAAATCAAAACCGCTACATGTATTAAATCCAAAGTTAGTATTTTACAGACGTATTCCTTATTTTACTGCAAGTGAGCTGGTTACATAACTTGCCATAAACTCATTCTCTAACCCTACAGCTCCTGCCTCTAAAGTGCTCTGTGTTCTAATTTCAGCACTGGTTTTAAGGTGTGTTCTGCTGCTCCACTTTGCCCATTGACAGCTCAAATGTGTGTTCGTTTATTGGCACACTTGTAGAGCGGGTAAATTAGGAATTCACCCTTACTCCACGTGTGGTAACTGTAACTGTAACACTACCCTGACCCTTAACTATAACCCTACATACAGGGTTCTAAACATCCTTTTCCTAACAGTACCAATAAGCAAGATGCACACACATACATATATACTTAAAATTTACAATACCCAAGCATATAAATACATCTTATCTTCAACATAGTGTAGTCATATCAAGGATAGCACTACATAATGAAGACTTGCAGTCACAAAATTGGCAGAGACCATGCGATTGTGTGGACTGTGGTAGGAGTGATTACATAACTTGGAGATTTTGCCATGCAGGGAATGCAAAGTGCACATTCAAACATGCATCAATGTACCTCAAACAAGGGCTACACAGGTATGTGGCAGCAGGTTTTCTTTTATAAGTGGGAAGGAAGGGGGTTGATGAGACAGTTAGGAGCAAGCAGGGGAACACATAGAGGAGGATGATGGGAAGACAATTGTGATGTGGGAATGAAGAAAGATGCATTTTTTGAGAGGCACATGCCCTTTTTTATTTTCCAAATGAATAGTTGCAAGGAAGGGAGTATGGATTAATTGTAGGTAGTAATGAGGGTATAGGGATGGCAGTGGGGCATTCAGAAACAAAACAATGTAGACACAGAGAGGGAGGATGCTGTGACTCCAAAGATGGCAATATTGGAAACTCAGTGACAGCTGATGATGGGGAGGACTGGACTGCAAACACAAGATGGGGGAGTGATACACAGAGAAGGGGAACACAATGAGTGAAGACAGGGTTGTGTGTGGATGGCCTGTCCAGCAAGCTAAGAGGTAAACCTACTCAGAAGTCAGTCACATCTATTACTGACATCATGACTAATCTCCATCTCTGGTGTCCCAATGGCCAGGCTTGTCAGTCTATTGTACTGATCACATGAAGAGGAACTTCAGGGGGCAAGGCATAAAGCCACCAGTCCACATCAGTATGTAGCAGTCACAGAATCTTGCTCTGAGTGACACAGGAGGGCACTTCCTCCCTAGGGTCTGATGAGGAGATTAAACTACTCACCTGAGAAGCAGAAACTGAGGCCACCAGTGAGAACTCCATGTTTCCTTACACAGGGTGGTGTATGTCAACCAAGCACACTCAGGAACAATTCTGAACTCAGCTCTAAGTTCAGTGGCTAGTTTTTTTTTTGTAATAGCCACTGCCTCACATCTGCCTGGTACATAATCCAATCCAACAGAAAGTTAATTTAAAATGATGAAAAACTAATACAATAGAATAAAATTACAATGAAAAAATATAAAAAATGGAAACAATCAAAACAAACTCTGATATATGGTACATTTTATTACAATAAGGCTTGAAAGGATAAAAACAAATCAGAAAAGCAAATGAAAAAGTAGCAAAATACAAATGTTTGGTACTGTAGTACACAGAGTTAGTACAGTTCAGTGCTATCCTGCACAGTGTATGTAGAGTAATGCAGTGTGTAATGCCACCAGTACTAATCAAGCCACCTGTAAAGCCAACCTTGCCACGTCTGTCAGGCACTCTGTTTTTCCTCAATCTTTTATAACATAGAAGAAACAATAAACATAGCATTTCCATGACATCAGAAAGCAAGTATGAAGATGGTCATCAGCTTGATGGAAACTATGATCAGTGCAGCCAGAATTATCATGTGCACACACCATATGTAGCACAAAATTCATGCATAAGCATGACCAGGCCCCGTGTCATGGAATAAAGAAGATATTGCTTAGCATTGTTGGAACAATTCAGAGACAATCACATTAAGTCACCTGATTAACATAATAGCTGTGATACAAGTCTTATAGCACTACAGCATCACTGATATGTTACTGCATACCAAGACCAAACCAGAGGAAATAGCCAGGGAATGGTTGGCCACTGGCGATATTTCACAGAATCTAAGGAATTTCTGCTTTTACTTAATGGCAAAATAAATAAACCCTCACACTTGCTACTAGATTCAAAATGGGAATTGGGTTGGTGATGACTGCCAGAGTGCCAATAGTGGATTAACCCAGATGAATTGTGGCATGTGCCATTCTGTAGGACATTGCCTGACATCTCTATATTTTATATTTAGGCATGTACATCTGCATTTATATCAGCCAAGTTCATCTGGGCTGCAGTACTGATAACCTGCACCATAAGCATGCACATGTGTCCATAGGCTGTGTATGTAGCATTCTCTGTGCCACTTGCTGATGTGAGTCAAAAATACTTATCAGCATTCCCACTAGTATATTACCTGTATACACAGGGACCACAATGAGCTCATGCAACCAATCAGGTAGATAGATGTCTAATATCTGAAAATCTCTGGAGACTGACAATGATGGAACCATGCACATGGCACATTCTGGTCTCACACTGGGGCTAAAAATAATGCTTACAGTGGAAGGTGCATTCCCATGGTGCACTGCTCATGGAACTGTGGTGTTCCAGGATCAATCTGTAGTATTTCAGTGTCCAGCTTGCTCTACCTAATGGTACAAACACCCTCCTTTTGTTATTTATTGGTTGACAGGGATGCTTCTGCAGAAACATAAAGCAAACTAAAATGAATGAATTTAGAACCTGAGAAAAATAAGGAGAGTTTATGGAAGGATATAAATAATAGCATAGGATCAGTGTTTACGTTGTAGACCTGTGAAATATTTATTGTGAGCTAAATATGATAAAAAGTATGCTAATACAAATTGAGTATGTAGAGATTTTCAATGTATGCAGACAGAATCTGGGAAGCAAAGGGTAAATCCAGGGTAGTAAGGATCACTGCACAAATATAACTCGGGAAATGTAGGACTGTGTATCATTACATACGATGCAAAAGTATGTGGTTCCAGATAACACTACACATAATGACTCCTATCGCACCCTGGCCATCCCAAGAAAAAGAGTGCACTTATTACCTCAAAAGTGTGAAAACTGTAGAAGGAATTCTTGCTAAAGAAATTAGACAAAATCCATATAATTCAGATATAACTAAAAACTGGTCCATACCATTTGAGAGACACAGTACTAATAAACGGGCTGCAAAAACTATTAAAAAAATGATGTATTGGTCTTGTGACAGAAAACACAATGAAATGTGAAGGAACACATTTTATTTGACTAAAATAAGTTAATTCTTTGTAACTACTCAAGCTATCTGATTTGTATGAGCCAGTCTTTCATTGGAAGTTATGTTACTATTACTAGATACAGTGTTAAGTAACAGGTCAGATTCTTCATGTGACACGTACACTTTAAAGAGAAAGAGAGAAACAGTGTGTGTGTGTGTGTGTGTGTGTGTGTGTGTGTGTGTGTGTGTGTGTGTGTGTGTGTGTGTGTGTGTGTGTGTGTGTGTGTATGTGCATACGACTGAATCTTCAGAAGGCTAGATTATGGCTTGCAGCAAAATAAAGATTCTACCTGAATACTACAGTATATGAGCGTCATGTTCATTTAGCCAAGACGATAACAGATACAGAGACAGCTCTGATACTTAATGGGAAAAATAAACCAGAGTACAAGTAATGTGTAGTGATTAGTTATATCTGTTGAAGGAAAACAAGAAGTTATCATTTTTTTGATAGCCTGTCTAAACAAGCAATAGATGACAGATAGATGTTTTGGTAAACATAAACAGAAAATGTGAATTTGCAAGAACATATATTTCACACTGAAATGATGTGCACTGAGGAAAGGCAGATACTGCCAAGACCATAAAATATTAACTTAAAATATAAGGATGCTGTGTGATGTTAGTATATTTTACAGGCTGTGCTTTAGCTAACAGAAAGAAAGAGAAAAATAAAGAGAAAGAGAGAAATGATTATGTCATTCTGAGGTTCTAACAGATAACTAAGAAGCAGTTTTGTTGTACCGTTAAAACTGTCTGACTGTAAAGGCTTTGCAGTCTGTTAGGCCTAAGGTTAACATATGGGCTGGTAGCAGAAGTACGGTACTAGTGTAGAGATTGCTTTCAGAAAATGTACTAGCTAAGAAATCTCTAGGTAGCATTAGTATCACATTTGTTTACTACTACTAATTATACCTAATGTTAAATTACACTATAAAATTCATTGGGCAGACTGTTGGGCCTATGGCTAGAGGTGATGGGACATCCTTGCCATGAAGTTTTGAAATACTTTACAACCACATATTATTGAAATACCTTGCAAAGGTGAGATGCATGCAAAGGTTTAGACAAAGTGGTTGCCATAATCTGTATCCTATCCCATTTCTCCAAAAGATTATACTGTTTCTGTGCTTGCATGGGGTATGTGAATATAATCATTATTACAAGTCCACCTGTAAATTTTTTCACTATGTGGCTGCAAAAATACAGCTAAGAAGAGTGAGATTTAATCGCACAAGAGGCCTCAGCTTAATATTATTTCTTTTGTGCCATCAGATTTTTATTCATAGATTGTAAGCTGTAATGATCTAAAAATACTTTTCTTGGAGAGTATATAGAAGGCCACATTGTGACTATATTTTTTTCTGCCATAATGAGCAGTATATTGGCAAGTGAAAGAACTATTTTCAGAAATAGCTTCAACTATGTCTCAAATGACATGCTTGAATGGACTGCCATACCTAGAAAATGTACAGTGGGCTAACCTAAAAGGAATTTTTGGGGTTATCAAAAAGTACTAGAAAATCATCAGACAACCTGTGTAGAAGATTTTGTAGGAATGAGAAATGTGTTAATTCGTTCTCTGAGAGAGTAGCTAATGCATGGAACAGACTACCAAATTACATTAAAGCAAGTACTAGTTTAGATAGTTTTAAAGAACAACCTAGACACTTATTACTGGAACAACTCTTTTGGCATATTGGCAGGGTAGAAGGGCATTAGTGCCCATGCCTGAAATATTTGTATGTATGTAATGTATGTGTGACGCTCATGCACTGACCCAGTAATCAAGGATCCTCAGTTCTCTCCACTAGCACCAGTGAGGGGCATGCGCATTGGGAAGGATAACAAGTACACACACAGTAATGGACAATTTCCCTTAAGAGCACAGAGAGATCACAGTCAGTCTGCGTCTGGTTTCTCCCTTTTTCTTCAGATCCTCAATAAGACTCCCCACTGCCACAGCTATAGGGTCCAGATCTCAGCCTAGTGGTCAAGTTAAAACCCCCAGCACCCTCTCTGTCCAACCAGTGATTTGTGTTCCTGTCCAAGTAGCTGACACACACACACTTTAAGATTTGATTTATATACAAACACACAGGCTCTCCTGGGGAAGGCTGGCACAGGTTCTCCAGCTGTGCCCTCTTTCTGCCAGGCTATAAGGTAGTACTGACTGCCACTTATACCTGCTACTATAAGGCCCTTTCCAAAGGGTCTCCAATTTTACTGTGCAATATTATTATTCAATTAGTAAGTGTAACAAACAGCAAGACTATTGGAGTGGCTTTGTACAGTATCACTATATACATGCAAATACTCTAGAGCTTAAATTATCTCTACACAAAACAGCCACAGTTGAAAGGTTTAAAAATATTTAATAATAAATAATAAGACAAATCTCCTTAATTCAATACAGTGCTAATCAAGAGTTCAGACACAGGAACTTTAAAACAATACTGTAGGATATTCTGACATAAATATAGAAAACAGCTAGTCTAATTGTACTATTTTCTATCTATTTCTTAGAGAAATACTAAAGACTATGCTTGCATACAGACCAAGCAAGTGCTGGTGATATTGTTAGTTCTGAATACAAATGCAAAATGATATCTCTTTCTCTCTGAGATCTCTTAAATTGATAATACATCACTGGTGACTCATTTTAGATTACATCATTCTTGACACTTCTATGGTTCCCAGGATACCAGAAACTCTAAATTTACATTTCTTAGTAAGCTTGCACCTGGTCTGGAAGCCACAGCAATAAAATACATTTTACGTGTAAAGTCTTGCAATTAACTCTGGTCTCAAAACAATAGAAGGGAGTCCTTTATCCAGGCATCCTGTCTCTGTCATAAAATGCGTTACTTTTATCAACTTTCTTCCAGCAGGGTGCACTGCGGTTACATTTTTGAAGTTCGGAACATATAACACAGTTTTTCTTACATTTGTAAAACAGCCTGTGGATTATTTAAGCAATAACACATGCCTGGGTGTGGGTAATGCTGGATTTATCCACTGTAGGTGTGGTTTGGTCATGAGGGAGAAGCCTGAGTGGCCAAACAAAGACAACCATGGGTAAATCCAGCACTACCCACACCCAGAAGTGGGTTATTGCTGTTATACAATGACATTATTTAAGAAAAAAATACTTACTTTTCTTAAATAATGGCATTGTATAATGCCTCCGTGTTGCCCTTCTGCAGCTGTCTGGTATTCTGCGGCAGTTCTGATGTACTGCGCATGCGTATGCTTATGCAGTACATCTGATCTGTGGGTGGAAGCAACAGAGAAAGCAAGATCTTTGTTGCTTTTTACAAAGTGTCTCACTATGTTAAAGGAGTTTGACATAGCGAGACAGCTTTTAAAATAGCAATGGAGAATCTCCGTTGCTTTTTTAAAGCTGTCTCGCTATGTTAAACCCATTTAACATTGCGAGACAGTTTAAAAAAAGCAATGGAGAAAGGAAGATCTCCGTTACTTTTTTTAAAGTTGTCTCGCTATGTTAAACTCCTTTAACACAGCGAGAGAATTTCTAAAAAAGCAACGGAGACCTTGTGTTCTCCATTGCATTAGTATAAGTCTTTGATTTATAATGTGCACGCTAACCAATCAGCGTGCACATTTTGGAATATTAATGGGGGGTTGTTGTACAAATTAATATTTACAATGACAGAGAATTATCTACAAAATTCTATCTAGTTGGGGTGGCAGCCTTTCAGTTTTTCACACCCCCCCCCCCGAGAACTCAAGCTAGTTTTTCAAGTGACCCTTGAGAAACGTTGCTTGAGACAGTTAGGTCTGTCTGAGTATACCTTACCCCATTCCCTGTCTTGAGAGCCCATCTGCATTGGCATTGCTAATTCCACTGCGGTGCTGCACTGACATATCATATGCTTGCAACCCTAGGCTCTATCTTAGCAACTTGGCATTTTGCTGGCTTGCTTGGTGTAACCATGTTAGGGGATTGCGATCTGTAACTACAGTGAATTTTCTTCCATACAGATAAGGCTGAAGTTTCTGCAGTGCCCACACTATGGCTAGACATTCCTTTTCTACAGGTGCATAGCATTCCTCCCTGGGTTGGAGCCTGCGACTGAGATAAAGCACAGGGTGCTCTTCTCCTTCTGATGAAAACTGTCTAAGTACAGCCCCCACCCCATGATTTGAAGCATCCATCTGCACAATAAATTATTTTCTGTAATCTGGACTGGCTAACACAGGGCATCCTCCAAAAGCTTCTTTAAGCTTCTGGAATGCCTGCTCACATGCTGTGGTCCACACTACCATATCTGCCCTGTTTTTCCTTGTCAGGTCTGTGAGGGGAGCAGCTATGGTACTATAACTTGGGATGAACTTTCTGTAGTACCCTGCTGTCCCTAAGAATGCCCTCACCTGCTTTTTGGTAACAGGTGCAGGCCATGCCTGATTGACTTCCACTTTGGCAGGTTCTGGCCTGATCTTAAAACTCCCCACTCTCTGTCCCAGGTAGGAGTCCTCTGCCATACCCACCTGACATTCGCTTAGCTTAACGGTCAACCCTGCCCTCTGTAGTCTGCCATGCACCTCCCTGTTAAGTTGAAGGTGCTCTTGCCAGGAACGGCTGTAGATGGCAAATTAATCTAGGTAAGCAAGGGAAAACCCTCCTGCTCATGCCAGGATATGATCTACCAGCCTTTGGAAAGTCACTGGGGCATTTTTCATCCCAAAAGGCATCTTTGTGAACTCATACAAGCCAAAACGAGTCACAAAGGTGGACCTCTCTCTAGCACTGGGAGTCAAGGACATCTGCCATAACCCTTGGTAAGATCAATGGTTGTAAGATACTTAGCTCCACCCAGCTGCCCTAGGGCTTCATCTGTCCTATGCATGGGGTAAGCATCTGACTCTGTGTGACTATTTAATTTCCGGTAGTCATAACAGAGCCTGGTACTGCCATCCTTCTTTGGCATCGGCACCACTGGGGAGACCCAGGGATTGTTGGACTCTTGAATCACACCTAATTCCAACATCTCCTGTATCTCTCAGGCACCCTATAAGCGGCCTGCCTATTAGGCCTTTGGGAGCCTGTATCCAAGGTGCAACCTGGTTTCCCAGTGAACATATATCCACAGTCCAGTAGCACTGCTCAGATTTCTCAAACTTGAGTAGGAGATAGCTGCTAGGACATTGCTACCCCTTCAACTGAAGGGTCAGTCTGAGCCTCACTGAGGAGCTCAGTCACCAGATCTCCCTCAGATTCCTCCTGCAGCCCACTCCAAACAATCAGCACAAGGGCCTCTCTATCACAGTAAGGTTTCATCATCAAAGCAAAATTACTTGTGGAGGAAATAAGGCAATCCAATTCTTCTTCAACTTCTTTAATAATCCACAAAGTCACTGCAACATTTTTATGTTTTAACATTGAATTGTTTATTAAGGTTTTTAAACAAATATGTTTTTTAACAATACCCCTTTTTAAATAGATGGTTGTAATAGTTTTAAATTGTAGAGTTGATTGGTTAATTAATTTATTTACCAATTATTGAATAAAAACCTCAGTATGTATTCTGTTACATCCGAGGAAGTAACTAAAATGAAAAAAAAGAGAAGAGTTTTTTGGTTAATGTTTGTTTTTTTTTTCCGTTTGTGTTGTGTGCTTGGTTGGCGTGCGTGTTGTGACTTGTGGATTATTAAAGAAATTGAAGAAAGATGGATTGCCTCCTCCTCCAGTAATTTTTGCTTGCTTTGGTATTGATTTTTACTTGTCTCCGTTTACTTGTTTTGAAGGTTTCATCATGTTAACATGGTTCAGTTTGTTCTCCTGCCTCCTGCATAGCAGTTCTACCATGTAGTTAACATCACTTACCTTTCTTACCACCTTGTAGGGTCCCTACTTAGTTGCCTGCAGCTTGTTGTGTCTGACAGGAATGAGAACCATTACCTGATGCCATACAGCATACTCTCTAGCTTGAGCATTTCTGTCATACCAGACCTTTTTCTGCTGTCAGGCTTCTACCAAGTTCTCTTGGGCCAAGTCCATGATTTTCCTGAGCCTTGTCCTGAGGTTTAGGACATATGCCACAACAGACTCCTTGTGGGATTCACACTCACCTTCCCACTCATCTCGAATTAAATCTAGAGGTTCCTTTATCCTATGCCCATACAACAACTCCAAGGGTGAAAAACCTGTGGATTCCTGGGGAACCTCTCTGTAAGAGAACAACAAATGGGGCAAATATTTGTCCCACTCCCTCTTAAACTGGTCTGCAAATTCCCACAGCATGGACTTGATTGTAGAATTTAACCTCTCAACAAGAACATTAGTCTGGGGATGGTAAGGGGTGGTCTTTAGGTGTTTCACCCCACAGTACTTCCACAGTCAAGCCATCAGGTCTGACATGAAACTGGCACCTCTATCAGTCAGTATTTCTTTTGGGAAACCTACCCAGCTGAAAATATCTAAGAAACCATTTGCCACCTTTTCTGCCTCAGTGGAGGACATAATCTACTACCACTAGGATATACTTTTTCCCTGTGGAACTTGGGGTACTCAGAGGCCCCACAATATCCATAGCTACCCTCTGAAATGGCTCCTCAATCACAGGCAAAGGCATTAAAGGAGCTCTCAATATGTCTCCCGCCTTGCCTACCTTTTGGCACTGCTCACAGTTCCTGCAGTACCCTATTACATCTCTGGAAATTCCAAGCCAATAGAAGTTCTGCATAATACGTCTACTTGTACATTTTATGCCCATATGTCCTGCAAAGGGAATATCATGGGATACGGCTAGAAGTGCTAGATGATAGGCTCTAGGCACTATCAACTGTTGTATTCTCTCACCTTCTAGCCCTCCATCACGGGGTCCACTCCCTATACAGTAGCCCTTTGTCCCAGTATACAGATCCCCCCTTCCCTTGAAATCAGGTGCCTCACTAGCTACCTGCCTCAGGCCTTGTAATGTAGGGTCTGAGAGCTGAGCCTGTCTCAACTCTCTTTGTAACCCTTCCCAGCTCCCCTTCTACAGGAAGTCTGGCATCCTCTGACAGTGGTGCCTCACTGTCAACCTAGGTACTACTACTTACCTCTACCCTTCCAGAAACTCTGTCCAAGGGAACATCAGTACCCAAAAGCAGCTGTGGCTCACCTTCAGTCTCACTGCTACAGTGTCGCTCCCTCCCTGAAGTAACCACCTCACCAGTCTTGGCTGAAAGTGTTGGGTCTGTCTGTGTCTCCCCCAGGTTACCAGATGCACATGCTTGTCTCCAAGTCTGACTGAGTGCAACTGCATTAATACATGGTACTGCCTCATCCAAAGCCTTCCCTATCAGGACATCTGCAGGATGGTAGTTTTGTACCCTTGTTGTCTCAATACAACCTACTATTGGCATGTTGTCTTTCCCACTTACTGGCTCTCAAACCTTTTGTTCCCCACCTTGCATCCATGGACATCTGTATGCCACATGGCCCCACTGGTTGATTTAAAACATTTAACTCTATGTCCTGGACATGTACCTGGACTAGTGGCACCCCCTGCTACTGGCAGATTCTGTTAGGGCAGTCTGGGCTACCCACCATGAGTCCCTTTAGACCTATGAACAGCACTGGGTGTCCCTTTCCTGTGCAGTGATGCCCTGCTTGCTAGGTATAGGTCTCCCTTCTTCCCCAATGCATCTTAAGTAGCACATTGTCTATCAGCTAACCAGATCCTCATGTCCTCAGGCAAAGTGCTAAGGGCTTCTTCCCTCACCAAGAGGTCTGCCAGCCCTTCAAAACTGGACACTCATCCACCTATGAAAATAAGTGCTCAGTTCAGCAACATATTCAAAAGCACTTTCATCTGCCTTGCATCTATGCTCACAAAACATTTTTCCTATAACTTTCAAGTGTTAGCTTAAAAAATTCTAACAAACAATTCTTTACAGCAATACAGTTAAAACAGTCAATGTCAGATAATTTGGAAAGTACATTTACAGCTTTACTATGAAATAAGGGGTCAGGAACTGTACCCAGAGCCTTTGGTCAGCATCATACTGTTTACATACCCTCTCAAATATGTGAAGGAAACTATCAAAATTATCCCCCTTTGTAAACTGTGAAAGAAATTTACTGACTTTTTGTGCTTCTGGTGGTCCGGTTACTCCCTTCCCCATTACCTCCATGATATGGTGAAGAGTCAGCATCTCCTTTTCATGCTGCCTCTGCCTCTTCTTCTCTGCAGCTTCCATTTCCAAATGCCTGGCCTTCAACTCAAGTCTCTTTAGCTCCAGATGGATTTCTAAGTACTCTGCAGACGGGTTGAGGTGTCCATTCTCTGAATGTTGTACATCTCCATGACAAATCTGAACATCCTCCTGATTGCTGTTTTCTGATGCAGTTGTGACCAAAGATGCAATCATGTCTGCCTTAGTCAGTTTTCCATGCATCAGTCCTTTAGCCTGGCACATCTCAGCCAACTGGCTCCTTGTCAGCTTGCCATACTCCTCTGCTGACATGCTAGCCTGCTCTCCCTGACTAACTAAGCTAACAAAAGAAATACAACAATTGTGATCTGAACTCTGAATATTCACTGTGTGGCTGATTTAGAGTACAAAAAACCTTCAGTGATCATTGTACACAAGCTACTGGAATTCACTCTCCGCACCACTACAAGTCAATTAATATGTGATATGTCTCTCTCACCACTATCAAACAATTATTATTTGATGTGGATATCCCACCACTTCCAACCAATTAATATGTGATGCCCATGCACTGACCCAGTAATCAATCCTCAGCACTAGCACCAGTGAAGGGCATGCACATTGGGAAGGATAACAAATACACACACAGTAATGTACAATTTCCCTTAAGTGCACACAGAGATCACAGTCAGTCTGGGGCTGGTTTCTCCCTTTCTCTTCAGATCCCCAATATGACTCCCCACTGGCACAGCTATAGCATCCAGATCTCAACTTAGTGGTCAAGCTAAAACCTCCAGCACCCTCTCTGTCCAACCAATGCTTCGTGTCCCTGCTCAAGTAGCTGACACACACACACACTTTAAGATTTGATTTATATGCCAACACATAGAAACTCCTGGGGAAGGCTGGCACAGGTTCTCCAGATGTGCCCCCTTTCTGCCATGCTATAAGGTAGTACTGACTGCCACCAACCATTAATATTAGGTACCATAAGGCCCTTTCCAAAGGGTGTCCAATTTTACTGTGCAATATTATTATCCAATTAGTAAGTGTGACAAACAGCAAGACTATTAGAGTGGCTTTGTACAGTATCAATAAACACATACAAGTACTCTAGAGCTTAAATGATCTCTACACAAAACAGCCACAGCTGAACGGTTTAAAAACATTTAATAATAAATAATAAAAACACAGGGCAAATCTCCTCAGTTCAACACAATGGTAGTCAAGGGTTCAGACACAGGAACTTTAAATCAATACTGTAGGATAGTCTGACATAAATATACAAACAGCTAGTCTAATCTTATTATTTTCTATTTCTAAGAGAAATACTAAAGTCTAAGATCCTACTTACATACAGAGCAAGCAAGTGCTTGTGAGTGGACGTTCTGAAGACAAATGCTAAATGCTATCTGTTTGTCTCAAATTGATAATACATCACTGCTGACTCATTTAAGATTACCTCATTCTTAACACCTCTTTGGTTTCCAAGCTACCAGAAACTCTACATTTACATTTCTTAGTAAGCTTTCACCTGGTCAGAAAGCCACAGCAATAAAAGAGATTTTACATGTAAAATCTTGCAATTAACTCTGTTCTCAAAACAATAGAAGGAATTCCTTCGTCTAGACATCCTGTCTCTGAGCTTTGAGCTCAAACAGTCATACAATGCTTTACGTTATCAACTTTCTTCCTGCAGGGTACACTGTGGTTACATTTTTGAAGTTTAGAACATATAACACAGTTTTTCTTACATTTGTAAAACAGTCTGTGGATTATATTAATATTTACAATTACATAAAATTATCTACAAATTTCTACCTAGCTGGGTCGGCTGCTTTTCAGTTTTTTACAGTGTGATACATTCAGCTTGTTGATTTTAAGCACAACAGTGTTACAAACTCAGTACCCTTTCTATTTGTGTGCTAGTAGTGTTTGCACTATGCACTGGCTTTCCCTTTGCCACATATTTGTGCAACTCTGGTATTGATCTGCATAAGATTGGGATGTGTGGGAACTACATTGGGGAGGCAGGGGCTTGACCTTCTGCAAGAAACACTTTATAAATAACATTTTAATGAGTGGAATGTTCATGCATTTTTTCCCATCCAGCTGATCTTTGGTTGATTTACTTTACAATGAGATGTTGAAGAACCTAACCCATTTAAGTCCACTTATCTGAATGGTTTACTATTGAAATGTTGAAAGTCAAAAATAAATAATAGACAATAAGATGAAACATAATGTCTCACCATAATGTCTACCAGCCTATAAATTTGAATGTCCTTTCTTCAACGTCTGCGTTTGATGTTAAGCAAAATAGCAGGAAGTGACGGCAGACATCCAGGCTATTCCGCTTAACATCTCCTAAAACATTTAATTTTACACCACAGGTTTTTACTGTTTTCAGGGGAAGGGCAATCCCCTGCCCTCTCCACACCCCCTGGAAATTATATATTCCAAATCCAAGATCGTACTACAGTCAGGAAAAGGGTACATTTCCCGATCCCCACTGTAGTGCAATCTGTTATCAGAACATCAATCTCACATTAACGAATGTATACTATCAATCACAACTGTGGATTTCCAGATTGACATTTCAGGAACTGGTGAACACATATTTGACCTTCCCAGTTTCACATAAGTGCCATTCCATATTTTAATAGTAAACCAATCTGAAATTACCCCACACAACAGTAGTACCCAAGTCCTGATACTGGAACCTTGTGCAACAAACCAATACACTGTACCTCTTCACAGTCAGGTCTCAGAAAGTAGCTTTAGATAAAATGAGGGATGTTACAGTGTTAGTGTTTTCCTAATGCTTGTGGTTGCAGAAGTAGATTAGACAAGTAATGTGAACTACAGGTCTGATTGTGAGAGTACACCTGCCAATCCTAAATATTTCTGATTTCTTGACATGAGAATGGAATAATTGTGAAGGCACAGAACTTAGAATGATCAGTCTCAGAAGGAAAATTAACTTTTTCAAAAATAGCAACATTGTATATTAGTCTGGTTGTAAATGAGTTAGTGGCAGTTAATTATGTTAGAACAAATGAGGCTTGGCAAGGGGGTGTTAGGTTGATATTAATGGGAGTTCAATGGGTTGGGGAGGTGAAAGGGTTAAATGGTGGGAGGGTTGATTGGAAGGAAATGAGATAAGGGTGGGAGCTGCTTAAGGGATTTAGATGAGTGTAGCTGGGTAAGTAATCACATTTTGGCATGAAGCTGGGGAGGTGTCGGAGCAGCATTAAGCTGTGCCCTTCACATTAAAGTCATTCGCTGTATAAGGGGACCTGGACAACTATTAACAAAGTCATAAACTGAGTTTCACAGCCCTGAGCTAGGCATTTATATATTAGCTTGTTTTATGGAAACTTATTACACATATGTATATTACACATAGATAAGCAAACTGTTATTAGAGGAAACTTATTCAATGTTAACAAATTATGGTTAATAAGTTAAAGAGTTCTTCATGCCTCCCACTAAAATTACATACCTTGTATGAACAGGTGAAAAGAAAGGGCAAATGCATGTTTTCAATGTATGACTATAAGTAATGTTGCATCTCCGGTAAAAAATGCCTGAAGGTATACAGAATTACTGTGGTTACTGGTTTTTTTTTTGTTTTTTTCCAGCAGATTTCTATTGATAAGTACTGTTTCATAGGCCTTCATGATGAAGATTATATAGTTGCTAACAATTAAACAATCATAACCTTCTAATTTGAGGTTTTATATTAAGGAAAGGTACTACTTTTTGTCATTAGAGAGCAAATGATGTCCATTGAATTACTGGGAAGTATAGTCAGACTGATGATTTACAAGTTGTTAAAAATAAAGGATGTTTTTCAATTAAGGAAAGTTAAAGAATATGGCAGAAGGTTACTGAACAGTAAAGAATGCTGTGACATTTACTAAAGAGAATCAATGACATCCCAAATGGGGGATATTTACACTTGGAGAGCTGACTTTACTGAATCAGAGATGTATACAAAGGGACCACTTTTCAATCTTCATAGCGGAACAAAAAGAGCATTGTGATGAGCAATGTATTAATCTCAATTTCTCTTAGCATGTTTTCAGAATGCCAATGCTGAATGTTAATAAAGGGCATCTGATAAATCATAAACAAAAGGCTGTATACAATGTAAATAGTATTCCCGTGCCCAAGTTTTAAGACAGTAGAGATACGTGGATCGGGAGTAAATGAATACAGCTGAGAGCAGTGCAGAAACCTGCATGCAAAATATAGTGTAAAGTGTGCTCTTAAAATCTATAAGCCATTGGTGTCAATAATCTAAATGAAACATGATTTCAGATACTGAAAAACAGAGATACACATACACATATAATCTGTATAGTTAATCTCCTTCTAAAACACTGCGAAAAATATTATACTGCTCTGTAGTATGCATCATGTAAATATAATGGGATAAAAATACTAAGTTTGTGAAACATATTTCTCCAGATTATATAATATGTCAGGTATAATCATACTTGTGCCATTTCATTTCCCAATATTTTGTTTTCCAAACTCAGTTAAAATTTGATGAAGCTACACAATAGACATGCACCAGAATGTATCTCACCTAGATTGTAAGGGGGGAAAGTAAACTGTCCCTCTGTAGTCAGAAGCATGTATGAAGGCAGAAGAATTGCTAATATTAAAAATTAAAGAGAAGGAACACTGATTCATATTGTTTACTTAACTGTTAACTCAGTAAGTAAAATAAGCTCAAGTTCTTTTCAAGCCATATTGTGGACCAATATTTGGTTAAGTGAGCTGCTCAGATTCATTTTATAGATTATATAGACTGAGGGAATCAAACCCACAGCAACATGATGAAGCCTTTTATCAGCTCATATACTTAATTATCTGTAATATGTTTCCATCTCTTTTCTACAAAGGTAAGATAAATGATACCATCTGACCATGCTTTACCTCAAGCAAGGGAGCTATTATCTGAGATTGGTCAAATTAAGTTTCAGTTCACGACACTGGTCATTACAAGGATATACTTTTTCTATGGATGTAGATGGTATATGCACTGTTTTTACTTAGAAAGTAGTGAAATATTTTTTTTTTTGGAAGAAACTCACTTTTGTTAGTAATAGACAATATAAATTTTAGACAAGCAGATGAAGAGAAGGAATTAGGATTACTGTCATTTGTCTATGATTCCCTATCAGAAAGATACGTTTTTCTCGATGCTGTCTGATGCAGGTGGGACATAATGACAGCAGGATAGGTGTGTGAGGAATGGAGGGAAGATTTGGGGCTGGTGAGTTTGTCAGTTGGACAGGGCTCAGGTACATGCTGCCAAGGTTCTTGAATGACTGGTTGGACTGGGAAGGAGGATGATTGGAGGAGGCAGCCACCATGGTCTTTGGGGAGCACATACTAACAGCTGACTAACAACTTCAACTAGGAAGGTCATAGGATGGTTAAAATATGCTGGTTTTACTTATAAATTATAAGTTCTTTTAATAAATTGATAGGATTTAGTTCTATTTACCATGGATATCAGTAAAAAAAAAATAAGTGGTCAAACACTGAATATGTCATAGGCCCTTTCAATGTGGAACTGGGAGGAACATTAACATTTTAAGAACCCAAATGAGGTACATTCCTCATAATTTGGTACACTTGAGAGGTATGTTGCAGACTGTGCTCTCACGCAGGCATAGATAAAGTTAACTGTCAAAGGGGAGGGTTGGGAAGTAATGTTGAGGGATGGGCACACATCATGTCCTTTGACATTTGTTGTGCTATTGCTGTGGGGTGAGTTGGGGGTGTTATCCAACTTGGAGGGATATTGGTGGTGCTTCATGCCCTCGTATAGCAGGGCTACGATCGCTGTTCATGTGGCTCTGATACTTTTAATATATTCCACTGGTAGTTAAATTTATCTTGGGGTATTTGATAGGTTCATAGGAAGCATTGCTACAGTTTTGGCTGCTTTGTCATAGATTGGAGTGTCTGTGGTACATTCCTTTCTGGGTTGGCAGGATAGGTTGTCCATGAAGATGTCTTGGAACATGTTAAGTATTTTGGATGTTTTACATGTCTTCTTTCTTGCAGATGGGGTCTTGGAACACTGTGGCTGTAGTTTGGAATAGGTGGGTATAAGGTGGAGCCTTCTTGTCCCTATTTGAAGGTTTAAATTTGTCTTTTTCTTTGTAGATGATGGCATGCCGAATTCTAGTGGTGAGATACAGCGAGTTCGGAGATGATCATGCTTTGGTGTGGAATACGCGGTGGGGTCATTGGATGAGTAATCAGAAATGGATAGGTTAAAAGGCAAGCACAGTGATTCAGAAGAAGAAAGAAGCACAACCAACTTTTGATTACCCTAGAATAAGTAGTATGTTTTATGACCTTGTTTGATTGTCATAATAAGAATGGTGTTGCTGCATATTTAAATCTGAATGCATGTTTCAGTGGAAGTACTGATCACTTGGATGGGCACATTGAGGTTACAGTGCTGAGTGCGTAACAGTCAGTGCCCTGATGGATATGGACTTGAAAGGTAATGGTTTTGTTTTGTGGATGTTTTGAGTGCTGGAGAGGCTATAGGGTAATAGGTAATTTTATTCAATGGTCATTAAGGCACATTACAGTTGGGGCAGTGGTGATTTCTTGCAGATATAGGACATGTTAATTTGGCCAGTTTGGGGAGGTTACTTTGGTAGGGTTAATAGCTGATGCAATTTAATTTCTACATGCAGGATGGGGTTGGCATGTTACTAATCTTGTGTTGACCAGGTGGAATAGGACATTTTTAATTCTGGTATAATCTGGTTTTGACCTGTGATATAGGGCAATTTCAATTTGGTATATTGTTGGTGGCATTCAAGGGTATTGATAGAGTAAAGAGAGGTCAGACTGCTAAAGCCATCATGAGGTTTAGGTGCCTTACTTTTGATATGGGTAGTTGGTGTTGGCAAGGCCATTGTTAAAGGGCATGTTGAAATTTTTCAGGATTTGCATGTCATTGATCAAGTAAAAGGACTTGTTTGGGAAGGGTGATATGCAATTGCTTTGATTTGGTGTTTGGGGTTGAGTATTCTTACTCCAGTGGCATATGATGCTTTGGTAAGCATTAGGTAATTGCCAGGGGCTGGTAACATCCTGGTAATTATTGTACACCAAATGATGTTTGGCCTTATCCCCTAAGGGTGGCTAGCTGATGGAAGTTGGTGGTGAGGGGAAACAGCCTGGGCAGGCTGGTTGTGCAGAAGAGGGACAGGCTTGCCCTCTTCTGCTGCCCCTCTGGTGTCTGGTGGTGCATTTGTAAAGTAAGTGAGCAAAGGTATGGATGCTGCTTACTGGGTTGGATGAGCAGGTACGCTGTCCTGATTACCATTATAAGGATGTATATAAGTAAAGTAAGTGAGCAAAGGTATGGGCGCTGCTTACTGGGGTAGGATGAGCAGGTACACTGTCCTGATTAACATTGCATAGATGTTTATGCTGTGTTTAGAATTAAATACACTATGTCAGTTGTATTTAACAAATTTTGGTAATCAAAGTTATGTTATGGAAGTTTTAATAAAGGACGTCAAATGTCATTTGGTGTGTTGTGTTTATTGAAGGGGACTGGGACAAATGAGGCTTGACACAAGTAAAGTTGTCCTGGGGCATCTTCAAGGGGGTGTTAGGTTGATATTCATGGGAGTTCAATGGGTAGGGGAGGTGAAAGGGTTAAACAGTGGAACGGTGGGAGGGTTGATTAGAAGGAAATGAGATGAGGGTGGGAGGTGCTTAAGAGATATAGATGAGTGTAGCTGGATAAGTAATCACATTTTGAAATGAACTTGCTACCCTTCCACCCTCCCTTTTTTGTTGGCGGATTGGTGGGATTGTGGTTGTTTTATTCCAGTAGACAGAGAAGAGGGGCAGGCTTGCTCTCTTCTGTCCCCTCTCTGGTATCTGGTAGTGCATTTGTAAAGTAAGTGAGCAAAGGTATAGATGCTGCATACTGGGTCGGATGAGTAGGTACACTGTCCTGATTAACTCTACATA
>NC_056725.1:281467722-281472722 GCF_019279795.1 Protopterus annectens
TTCATGAAAGGCAACCAAATCACTGGTATTACCACGCCATAAGAAGAGGAGATCATCTACAAAACGTTTATAAAAAACTACATGTTTTTTGTAGCTCTCTAATTTAAACATTCTCTCTTCTTCCCAAAACACCATTACTAGGTTGGCGTAGCTATTGGCACAAGAAGTGCCCATAGCTACGCCTTCCTTTTGCAGATAAAACCTTCCTTCAAACATGAAGACATTACTTTCAAGAACTAATTCTAGTAAATTGCATGTTAATTCAATATTAGTTATAGATAAATCTGAATGTCTGCTTAAATAGAGATGTACATACTCCAAACCACTGTCATTAGGAATATTGGTGAATAAAGATTTCACATCCATAGTAGCTAATATTATATCAGGGTAAATACAACAAGGTGTGGAGGCATCATAAAAATCTAACAAAAACTCTTTAGAATCCTTCAAAATAGTGGTATTATTAAGAACATATGGTTTCAACATTTTTTCTAAATAAAAAGAAATGTTCTCAGTAACCCACCCTCTCCCAGAGACTATGGGTCTCATAGGGGGATTGCTCAGATGTTTATGAATCTTAGGGAGACCCCTAATAATGGGGGTGGTGGGTTCATCTAAAATTAAATAGTCATACAACTGATAGTTTATCACTCCCATCTTATACATCTCTTATAAATTACTGTATACATTATTAATAATGTGTATTACATTTTCCCATTCTAAAACCATGTAATAATGAAGATCATCCAACATTTCTAACATCCTGGTTCTGTAGTCCAATCTATCAAATATTACGATAGGGCCACCCTTGTCAGCTGGTCTGATAATGATGTTATTATCGTGCATTAAATCATGAAGTGCTTTAGACTGTTTCATAGTTAGATTGTCTTTCAATAATACCTGTTGTCTATTTTGTAAAGAATACAATTCTTTTTCTACAGCTTTATAAAAGACTTCAATAGATGGATGTAAGTTGGGTACCATCAGACTAGGTTTCTTAATGTTAAGCATGCCTACATCAACACATTGGTTAGAAAACATGACCTTTAACTGTAAGTTCCTGGTAAACATTTTCAGATCCAAAACGGACTCACTAATGTTACTGATTTTGGTGGGTACAAATGACAAACCTTTGTTCAGAACCTCTGTTTCGTATGCATCTATGGGTCTATGGGATAAATTATGTATTAAGTTAACTTCTCCCACATTTTCTTTATGGTGGGTTCCCGTAAATCGCTTATTGGGGCCTTTCTCTTCTGTCTGCCCCTGCTCATAGATCGATCCCTCCCTCTCATATGATTGTCTGCTATGGGGAAAGGACGGGGTAACTCTGTAGCTACATAATTCAATTTTGGATCTCGTATCTTACTGCGTACTACCTGAGTAGTAGGCATAGCATCAGAACCACCAGAGGATACATTGGATGTAACATCTGAAATGTTAGGATGTATATTCTGTAAAAGATTTCCATCAGTATTTACATTAGAATTAGTACTGCTGCTTTGTAAATGACTACTGTCTGAACTCAAATCATTACACAAGTTATTGTCATTATTAGATGTAAAATTATTAATTGAAGAATGATTGATCATACTATCAGTACCTAAGGATGTGGCAGATGGTGGCTGCCTTTGGACATGAACAGTGTTGTTACGATTAATAACATTTGTTTGACCATTAGAATTAAATCTGGGCCAAGTAAAGACTTGGCCGTTAGAGAAATCATAATTGTCTCTAAGTAATTTGTGCTTCTTCTGTTCTAACAGTCTCTTTTCAAACAACATTATATTGTCCATAACCTGTTCCAGTCTAGAATCAACTACTTTCTCATTAAAACTGTTATACAATTCAGTTTGACTCCGTTTAATGGAGTCACACAAAGTCTGTTCTTCAGGCAAGAAAAAGTCATTGAGGAGCTTCATATAATCTAAGCTCACCTCTATATTTAGCTGTTGCCACCGTCGAAGCAGCTCAGGATACGTGTTCCCTGTAGTGGGCATTTTTAGAACCCGTAAGCCCCTGGGTATAATCCGTTTTTCAATGCAGACCTCGAAGTGGAAACGTTGAAGTTGTAACCGCTTTAATTTAAGTAAGTCAAGTTCCATTTTGTTCAGTACCGAGTTTAGTTTTTCGGTCTCAGTAGCATTCAGCGTATTCTCCGTGTCCGGGGAGAGAGATAGATCACAGTCAACTAAAGGGTTGATGCTGTTATTCAAACAGCGTTGCAGTCTATCCGTAGATGTCCGTTTCCGTATGCTTCCGTTAGGGTTGTAAGGCAGTTATACTATTTCATCACTTCCGTTATTGAGGACGTCAGCCATGGGTTCGCTAAAATGGGCACAAAAGTAAAAATAAGATATTGTAAAGAATATAACTGCCCCTAGCAAACACCGGAGTACCAGCAGAAAAAAAGCCAGTGTATATCACATATAAAAATGTAAGGTATCTGCCGGTTATCACTCCAAATAGCTGACCACCATCCAATGAAATAGTGCAATATAGTTCAATGATATAAGTAACGACTATTCAGTCTCAGGAACACAGCTCCATATAATCCCGTGTATTTGGCAAACAATTAGACTATTCAGTCCCAGGAAACAAACAAAGCAGTAGTGAGAAAAATAATTTAATACGGTGAGCGCTTTCGCTTACAGCTTTATCAAACCTCTAAGCAGTAATTCAAACAGACTAGTATATATACACACATTCATAAAATAATTAAGCCAATTAAACAATTACTTCTAAAAGGTATAGGTACATTTACAAAATTCTTAAACATCCTATTACCATGCTTAAAACACAATACTTCTAACTTTAAAACCAAAATTATAAAAACAAAATTAATAATAAAACTATGTTTATATTAATTAACTGAATACTTATTCATCTTATTTAAACACATTTTATCTAACCTATATCCTATAAATGTGTATGGATATAAAACATGTAATGTAACAATATATTTGAGATATAAAAATAATTGTAGTAATACTTAATAAGTATGTGAAAATCTAGCATTTTAAATAAATGAGATGAATGGGATTTATATCCTATGTCTTCTCTTTTTTTGTCTCTATTTAAGTAGACATTCAGATTTATCTATAACTAATATTGAATTAACATGCAATTTACTAGAATTAGTTCTTGAAAGTAATGTCTTCATGTTTGAAGAAAGGTTTTATCTGCAAAAGGAAGGCGTAGCTATGGGCACTTCTTGTGCCAATAGCTACGCCAACCTAGTAATGGCGTTTTGGGAAGAAGAGAGAATGTTTAAATTAGAGAGCTACAAGAAACATGTAGTTTTTTATAAACGTTTTGTAGATGATCTCCTCTTCTTATGGCGTGGTAATACCAGTGATTTGGTTGCCTTTCATGAAGAGATTGATGGATTGACTTCATTTTTAAAGTTTACCTTGAATTATTCTATACATGATATATCTTTTTTAGATATTCATATATCACGCTTATCTAGTGGCCACTTTAATACAGCAGTTCACCGGAAGCAATGTCACAAAAATACACTGTTGAATAGAGATAGCATGCATCCACCACATGTCTTCAGGAATATTTTGAAGGGTCAATGCATGAGGGTGTCGAAGTTAAACTCAAACCATACAACATTTCAGGAGGAGTTGCAGGACTTGAGAGCAAGATTTCTACAAAGGAAATACAGTCATGTTGAGATCAATAATGCTATTACTCAAGTAAATGAACTACGTGAGGGACGTGCATGTCCAATATTTTCTGAACATGGTAGGGATGTACATATTTCAGAAGTGGAAAATATAACAGCTCATAATGTCGACCCCATTAGTTATACTCTTCATTACACAAGAGATATAAAATATATAAGGGAATCCATTTTTAAATACTGGGATATTCTTAAAATAGACCCTGAAGTATCTAAACATGTTGATGTAGAACCTAGATTTGCTTATAAGAACAAGAATAACTTGTATAAATTATTATGTTGTTCTGATCTTAGATCAAATAGTGTTCCTAAGATTTTTGAAGGCTCGAAACCATGTAATAAATGCAATTATTGCTGTAATATTTCTGATATTAATATTTTTATACATCCGACCACAGGTGGACTATTTAATATAAAGGTGAATGCATGTTGTGATACTAAACACGTAATATATCTAGCTAGATGTTTGGCATGTCCAAGTTTCTATATAGGCAAGACGAACAGAATGTTCAAAGAGAGGATTAGGGAACATCTATATCAAATCCGTATAAAATCAGAGACTAATGCCCTGTCCAAACATATCATGAGCACAGGTACTGATCATCAATTTGTCTTTTCAGCTTTACAAGTTATTGATGTTAGTAGTAGAGGGGGTGATATCAAGAACTTAACAGAATCCATAGAAGCTGAATGGATTATTAAGACTAGAGCACATATCCCCCCTGGTATTAATGATAGAGTACCCTTAAAGCCTGCTTTGAAAAAGAGAAGACATAGAATATAAATTCCATTCATCTCATTTATTTAGAATGCTAGATTTTCATATACTTATTTAGTATTATTATAACTTTTTTATATCTCAAATATATTGTTACGCTACACTTTTTATATCCATATACATTTATAGGATATAGTTTAGATAAAAAATGTGTTTAAACAATATGAATAAGTATTCAGTTAATTATTATAAATATAGTTTTATTATTAATTTTGTTTTTATAATTTTGGTTTTAAAGTTAGAAGTATTGTGTTTTAAGCATGGTAATAGGATGTTTAAGAATTTTGTAAATGTACCTATACCTTTTAGAAGTAATTGTTTAATTGGCTTAATTATTTTATGAATGTGTGTATATATACTAGTCTGTTTGAATTACTGCTTAGAGGTTTGATAAAGCTGTAAGCGAAAGCGCTCACCGTATTAAATTATTTTTCTCACTACTGCTTCGTTTGTTTCCTGGGACTGAATAGTCTAATTGTTTGCCAAATACACGGGATTATATGGAGCTGTGTTCCTGAGACTGAATAGTCG
>NC_056725.1:281477722-281497722 GCF_019279795.1 Protopterus annectens
TCCATACTTGGTAATACATACATCCAGGAAGCTTGTGGATAGTGTATGTGGACCATTTGATGACTGGTCTTGGAGTAGGGATAGTATTGTATATTAGGTTATAGTTAACTAGAAAAACTTTTACAGGTTACACTTTTGTTCAGTTTACACTTTATATTCTCTGGGTTTGTGGTGTAACCTTTATTTTTCAAACTCTTTCAAATGAGAAGGATAGGTGGCTAGGTACAGGGATATGTTTGAATGAGCTAAGTGATTCAAAGCTAAGAACTGTTTTGAATTTACAGTTAGAAAATGCTATTGGAGGCTACATAAAAAACAAATTCCTCAAACGAAAATCACTATTACCTATTTCACATGCTAAATTCTTATAATGTGGATATTCACGTCATGGAATGTGAAAGGCTTGATGCGCTTAATTTTTAAACCAGATGCAAATATGTTTCATTCAAGAAACCCATATGTTTAAGGATGAATGGAGAGGAGACAGAAACAGGAAATGGATAAAAAATATCATTGCAGCTGGTGACAGCGCTAATTCTAAAGGGTTGGCTATCTTAATAAAAAAAAAAAATAATTCCAAGAATCAATCATTGAGCACAACTCTGATCCAAATGGTAGAGGGTGTCTTTTCGCAATCCCAGGGCCTATTGATCGTAAAAGACCCTTTTCCTAGACTTATATAACCCATGCCAAAAACAAGACTTTATCTTGTTGTTTATAGATAACTTATTATGTAAATACCCAGGTCACCTTTATATTATAGGTGGCGACTGGAACGCAGTTATTGGTCCGGGTCTAGACTGTACCAGTAAACCAAATACACAAAACCTACAAGCATCAACAGCCATAGCTGAACTTATGTCTGACCTTTCCCTTGTTGATCCTATCTCCTTCAGAGATGACCTCAAAAAAAGTAACATATATACATATTACTCCAACTGCCATAAGTCCTGGTCAAGATTAGACTTCTTCCTTATTTCTGAGGCTCTATTATTAGAGGAAGTTAAATACTCATCTGAACCCAGGTATTTATCAGATTGTTCAAAAATAACTTTGAAGCTGAATATGTCATGTATTTCATCAAGAAGGGTCAGTGGGGCAATTGGTCTTTGAATAATAACTTATTACTCAAACCAGATGTGATACAAGAGGTTTTAGGTATAGTAATGGAATTAGATGAGAGTCTAGAGACCACTGACATTCTGTTTGATGTCCAATGGGCAGCCTGCAAGATGAAACTTAGAGGAATACTAATCCAAAAAGCTTCATACTACAAGAAAAGGCCAAAAGAGAAAGAAATCAAGCTAGTGTCTTAAGGAGTTAGAAAAGAGATTTCAATTGGATAATGATTCTAACATTGAAACATCAATCAGCGCTACACAGTTACGATTATTTGACCTACATAAGCATAATTACTCTATCCCTGAACTAAAGTCCATAGCTATATATTCTGAATGGGCGCAAGTTCCATCTAAAGCATTGGCGAGGATAATTGAAAATAGACAAGAAGCCTCTAGAGTATCAGTACTCCAATATCAAGGCAAGCCTTACAACTCAGATCTACAAATAATAGAAATATCCCACCAGGTTTATTCAGAGATATACGGGCTGAAGATGCAACAAACCATGATGGGTGAAATTGAGGGATTTTTCAAGAATCTTACTTTCCCTAAACTAATGAAAATCATAGAGAGTTACTCATGGTTCCACTTAACCAACAAGAAATAATTGATGTCATAGGGGAATCTAAAACTAGGTAAAGCCATGGGCCTGGATGGTTACAATCCAGATTTTTATAAAATCTTTAATTTTAAACTGTCATCTACTTTATTAAGAGTTTACAACTACATTAAATTGAAGGGTATTACAGATAGATACCTACATTTCTCCAAACAATCCTTATACCCAAAAACAATCTTGACAAATCTAACCCACATAATTACAGGCCAATCTCCCTGATAAATGTTGATATTAAGATCTTATCTTCAGTACTTGCAGAAAGACTTTAAAAAAAGTATGCCCTACATCCTATCTCCCAATCTGGTTTTATGTGCAATAGGCATACGTGGGACAATACCCTAATTCTAGACTCTATGATCAATCACACCAAAAATAATAGAAACCCAAGATACACCCTAGTATTAGATGCTTGTAAAGCATTCAACATTGTTAACTGGAGTATTCTATTTGCAGCTATATCTCAATTTAATACACCCAAGGAATTCATCAATCTAATCAAATCCTTATACAACTCTTATAAATACCTTTACATTAATCATACACTATCCAAATCTATAAAAATACTAAATGGAATGAGACAGGGTTGCTCTCTCTCCCCTCACCTATTTAATTTATACATAGAGCCCCTCTTCCCCTACATCTCACAAAAAACTTACCATTCAATCCCAAACTTTCTAGGCACAAATGTCTCCCTATCTTCTTTTGCTGATGATTTAAACATCTACTTTGAACACCCTAGTAGGGACATAAGGAAAATAGCTACATCAATAAATGAGTTCTTGATAATCTCAAACTATGGTGTCAATCAAAAGACATCCCTTATCTTCCCTATCAACCCATTAAACCATAAAGAATATTTCATACCAGATTCCTCCTTTAAGGTAGTTCATTCCCTTAAATACTTAGGTGTAATATACAAGCATAACTACTTATCCATGTACTAGAATAATTTACTTAAACTATAGACAAATATCACACAGGACATACATAGATGGCAGCAGTTAAATCTCTCAATGCCATCCAAAGTAGCAATCATCAGGATGAATATCCTCCCTAAATTCTTATATCATTTTAATACCTCAAACCTTGTCATTCCTAACAACTTTTTTCCTAGGGTGAATAAACAACTGGCCAAATGTATTTGGTTTCCCAAATCCATAAACTACCCAAAGCTATCTTTCCCCAAAGAGAAGGGGAGTCTCAACCTACCAGACTTTTGGCTATAATATTGGATCATTTGTGCAAATAGAATCATCTTAATGGCGAATTTCTGCTTGAAAAATGACACCTGGACCCCATTATGGGTTAAAATCTGGCACAAACATATCCTCACCAATAACATAAACCCCAAAGCCCTCCCCTTCATATCCCCAATGACTATTAGGAGCATCAAGACAAACAATATCCTTAAGCAGAGAGTAAGAATCTTCCAAGACCTTATCAAATCTCTCAAACTGGATAAGGCCCTACTCTTCCTTCAACCCATTCATATGAACCCTAATATTAAAATAAATAATAAACTGTTAAACCTTACGGAATACCATCTAATTAAGGACTGTACAGTGTGGGACATCTTTAAACACAGTGGAAAAATGCTGCAAAAACTACGAGATCCCCTTTCTGTGAATAATAAATACAACATTATACTACGACAAATTAGAGGTCACATATTATCAACCAAGAAACTGCCCTGTAATGAAGAAAATATAAATACTTTAGGCACTATAACTGATAGCCTCTCTAGCAAAAAAAGAATGCTATCAAATAACTACAAATTGGTTAACGGCATCTTTATTACTTTTCTCTAAATATTGGAATCAACTGGGAAGCGAATTCACGGAACAACAGAAAGTCAAAGCAATTAAATCAACTATTAAGCTTACTCCATTTAAAAAACTTGTTTACTCCCAATTAATGATCAACAAGAACACTTATTATACTCCAGCTATTTTAAATACATTTGATCCTAAGATCTCCCCAGCTTGTTCATGCTATAAATTTCCCCAGGGTGTCTTCATACATGTCTCATGGTTCTGTAAATATTCACATAACCTGTGGTGCTCACTAAAAGTATGCTTAGAGAAAATGGGTTACCATAAATCGACCCTATCGTGGGAAATAGCTATCCTACGTATTATAGATCTTAAGCTTTCAAAATTTAAATTTCATGTCCTAATTACTCTATGCATGCTAATTAAGATATATATAACAAAAAATTGGCTAGATCGCATCAAAATTTCTTGGAACGGGTTTAGGAATATGGCAACCAAATACATTACCTCTCAAAAACTTATCATAAGAAATATAAACAAGCAAGCCTACTACCAGAAATTCTGGAAACTTATCATTGATCATATTCTAGGGGAATAGATATTAGGTAGAAATGATGATACACTAGATCTTGTATTGGTACCCAGGAGGGTCTATTCATACATCTCTCCTTCTCCTCCTCCTCTCACTTTTTGTCCACGAATACACATTTCCCTCTGCACACAATATAACATTGGCTTTTATATGCCTCTCTGATTCTTCTGTATGTTTAGCTTAGTAGCACTGTTTGTATATAGTGTATATAGTGTTTTTGTATTAGAAAGTGACTGTTTTTATTTAGAAGAGCTATTATGGAACTTCACCTGCAATTTTCTTGTTTCATTTAAATGACAGGTTAAAGTTCTGTAAGTTCCTGAAAATTATAAAAATCTTATTGGAAAAAAAATTTAGAATGCAAGAAAATATAATGCATATTAATTGAAAATAGGTGAAATACACACGAATTGTAATAACAAAAGTAACTAGTAGAAATTAGGAAAATGATAAATATATGTAAAATAACTAAAGAGGGGGGATATATAGCTTAAGTTCAATTGTTTGACCTCTGAAGCTTAATTCACGTGTTCTTAAGCATGATGACTCAAACTGATATTTGCTTGGAGGTTTGTTGCTTGTTTCATTGTAGAATATAGCAATAACACACGCCTGGATGTGGGTAATTCTGGATTTACCCATGGTTGGTGTGGTTTGGTCACAAGGGTGAAGCTGAGTGGCCAAACAAAGCCAACCATGGGTAAATCCAGCATTACCCACACCCAGAAGTGGGTTATTGCTATTATACAATGACATTATTTAAGAAAAAAAATAATTACTTTTCTTAAATAATGGCATTGTATAAAGCCTCCTTGCTGCCCTTCCACAGCTGTCTGGTATTCTGCGGCAGTTCTGATGTACTGCGCATGCATATGCCTACACAGTACATCAGAGTTGTGGGCAAAAGCAATGGAGAAAGCAAGATCTCCGTTGCTTTTTACAAACTGTTTTGCTATGTTAAATGGATTTAGCATAGTGAAACAGCTTTAAAAAAATGCAATGGAGAATCTCCATTGCTTATTTTAAAGCTGTCTCTCTATGTTAAACCCATTTAACATAGCGAGTCAGTTTTGAAAAAAGCAACGGAGAAAGCAAGATCTACATTGCTTTTTACAAACTGTTTCGCTATGTTAAATGGGTTTAACATAGCGAGACAGCTTTAAAAAAAGCAACAGAGAATCTCTGTTGCTTTTTTTAAAGCTGTCTCGCTATGTTAAACGAGTTTAACATAGCGAGACAGTGTTGCTGTAAGAGTTATAGTAATGGAAAAAGTATGGGCGACCGGACCTTTTTCCATTACTATAACTCGGATTTACAACATGCACGGTGACCAATTAGCGTGCATGTTTTTGAATATTAATGGGTGGCTGTTGTATAATAGGATGTTTTACTTACTTGCTAGCAAGTTCTCAGTAGTCTGGCATTAGTACACCACAAATAGAAAGCAAGGCAGGCATTGCATTAACTATCACTGATTGCTCTGTTTTTTGGAATTGCAGATTTGCTGTAATAAAATCTAAGGTGTGAGGGGGCTTGCCCCACCATGTAAGGGGTGTAGCAAAACCTTTGCTGCCAAAAGTGAATGGTTTGTTTGTTACACTTGCTTTTAAATTGACCAGGCCGAATACATGCATTATGAAAATACATGAACTCGACTTCAAAGTTATGGGCAGGGGTGATAATTTTAGGTAGTAAGGATTTATAGTGGAGCTAAGTATAAAAACAAATGTAGCAGCTAAGAAAGCAAATAAAATATGATCACCGTAACTAAATCAACCTGCTATGTACTGCCATTTCTGAATGGTTCAAAATGAAGAAGTTCTGAGACAAAAAAAAAGTTACAGCTACTCACTGCAAGGCTTTAGAAAATGAGCCTTCCAAAAATGCAAGCAAATGCAGAAACAGTATAGTTAATAAGTATATCACACTACTGAGAAGAGTGGCAGGCAGAGAACTGAAGAAACTCATAGCATAGTAGATTTATCTAACTGATTACTTGCTGCTGTCCACCAAAACTAATGATTTTCTGACACGACTACTGAAGTGCCACATACTGTCCATCACCTGACAAAAGGTATTGTCTGAAGTAATGTGTAGGAGTCCTCATCCAGATAAAATCAAAATATCTTCACTATATTGATGTCAGGGGAAATGTCTCTCAGAAAAAAAAGGTATTTGTGTGATTATGTCAGTATTTCTGCTTTACAAATTAATTACCTTAAATACCTCTTACAATAGATTTATATCAATCTTGCAGACTGAAAGAGTAATTATTTTGTAAAGAGCCTAAGGAGCATAATCATTTATTACTGTCATGCTATGTTCCACTTTATATAGAGCACGTCAGGTTAGTAACTACAGCAGTCTTACATTATGTAGAGTGGAGACATGATGCAATGTACGGTGTCACCTGAAACAGTAGTCGAAAAACATTAGCATAGAGAAAAAGATAAAGAACACTTTGCAGAATAAACTACTGTATGATTGTTTAATTTCAGATTTAGAAGACAGAAAGCAGGGAGATGCTATTAGTTTGTGAAACTAAAATTACAAGAAATATTTAAGTAATTTGTGAGTGTGGCAGGGCTCATGGAGATAAACATGTCTAAGTGAAAGTGTGTTTTGATGCTTTAGAATGGAAAACATATGGCCTAGGATTTCTTCTAATAAAATGAGAACAGACTAAACAGAAAAATACACCAAATAATTTTATAGTGATTAAGTATTAGACACTTATAACCTAGCTGGATTCTTTTGGCTGTTTATTACAGGAAGACTATATTAGAAACCAGAGAAAAGAGAACTGTCTTCTCCAAAAAGGGTCATTACTGGTCAAAATCTATGAAATAAATGATTGTTACTGATAATGTAGGTAGAATGCTTACTGCGTGATTTCAGCCGGAGTTCATTAACATCAATAATGCCATCTTCTCATGGGGCATACTAGGACTTGAATGACAGTGTTTTTTTTTTTCCTCTGAAATTCCAGGTATTTATAATGGAAATTGTAACACTTTTCTTTAGTGCCCATTTTACAGTTTCAAGAGAAATTCTAGGTCTTTACCTCTTCATTTGCAAATGCTTAATGACTTTTTCATAGGAGTAGATCTTACTATAGTATTAATTTTATATTCAAGATTTCAAATAGTACATTGTAAAATTCCACACAATGTGCCTGGTTTAACTTAATATATACTAGAATTAGCAACAACATAAAAAGATTAAAAAAACAGAATGGTGATGTCTTATGTCTGAATGGTTTAATATTCATCAGGAGATATAGTTACAGGAAGTAAATGTCCTCAAAATGGTACAAATCAGTGTCACAGAGCTGCAGATGATGCTGTGCACAGGCATAGCACATTGCAGAGCTCAAGTGAATTTTGAAGACAAGGCTTCTTGCTGTTGTCCCTGGAAATCCTTATTCTCCATTTGCTCAAATTGTGATGATGAAACTGTTATTAACAGAATGCAGACTGATGATTGATGGGGTAATCCAGGAAGTGAAATGCACATATTGCTATCTGAATTATGCATGGACTTCTAATTACATATTTTCTCACTGTTTTAAGGCTTAAATTCATAACCTGTTTTGAAAAAGTAATTCAATATTCTTTATCAATTTTGCTTTAATGCAAGAAATCCCACAGCTCTGTTTTGCCATTATTTGAAGACATGCTGCCCTTTTAAATGAAGTATAGCCGCTTTGATTTTGTTCAAACAATATGCAAGACTTGAGTATTATAGATGTACCTCTAGCACTTTTCTTTTTGAGTCTTTTGTGCAGTTGTTCAGTTTGTCAAAGTTTGAAGAAAATACATTTTTAAACACAGTATACGTCAAAGAATCAACTTTACTAATTTTAAATAGTGCAATCAGATACAAAATTTAATTTACATAAAATCCATGCATATAAGAATAATTTGCATATATTCACTTCCAAATTACACTTTTATCAGCTCACAAAGTAAAACATTCAAATATAAATGTTTTCAGCCTTTAATCAGACAATAATACATTTCAAAAGAACTAGGCTGCTTCACTATTTTTAAGAGTGAGATTCTTAGCATAGGACTCATTCTGTAGGGCTGGTGAAGTGAAAACTGATAGGGTATTGGCCCATGCAATGTAAATACATGGTTACAGCATGGTTGTGGAAGTGAAAGGCTACCGAACAGCATGAGGACACATGCTGTAGACGTTGCACAGAAATGAGCCCAGAAGCATGTAGAAAATCTGGGTTGCAATTCTTGAAACCAGGTATCACAATGCACAAATGGCCGTGTACCACTGCAGCTTCACAAAAGCATTCTTCTGACCTCTACCCTACTGGCAAAGCTGTTCAGCTGAAAATCCCCTGACATACTAGTATAATGTGTAGTAGTGGCTCTTATGGGTTGGCATTGGATACACAGTGTGATGCTGTCTTCTAGGTTAGAACAGCTTAGCTGCAACAGTTCTGAAAACAATATCTACGCAAGCATGTTCACCTAATTCATGACACAGACCTGACAGACTTACAAAATGAAAAGGATATGAACATATGGTGCTGAGTCTTATGTCAGGACTGCATAGAAGACAGGAGTGAATATTGTAATAAGGATGCATACATGATGGCTGCTATGCTTGGAAAGTGGGAGAGTTGGATGTCACTCTATAGAATATTCCTGAATTGTACGTCTCATGCTTGCAAACAAGGCAAACTGTGTACCCCACACTAAGTGCCATATTTAGAATTGTGGGGTAGGGGAGTAGAATATACCTAATGGCAAGGTGTTTGTGGGGCTATACAGTGCTGTTAAGCCCATTGTCATCATTTCTGAGTGCATGACTGTGACTGTATAATCTGAATGCAGTCTGTGCTGATGTGACTGATTTGTGACTGTCATGAACACTGTGAGTTGTGTAAACATTCCACTTGTTCTTTGTGTCTTTTGAAGTGTCCATTTTATTACCACAGTATCTCAAAAGTCCATCAGGGCTGGATCACAGGATGCTTTGTAGGCTAGGCATAGATCAGCAGTCTGTAGGAGACCGAGTATAAGGATAGTGCTTTGAGGCAGTCTGCACAAGACATGCTGTCTATACCATGCATTCTTTTTGTGATGAACCTCTGTGGATGCTCCACTTGTTGCATATGCATGGTCAGGTACATACCAAAGGGAGCATTGTACTCAATGACTGGTGTAATAAGGGCAAAATACAACTGAACAGTGACATCTTTGGACCTGGATGCCATAGTCTTGCCTTTAATTTGAGCAACATAGAATTATTTTCTTGCTGTAGTAGACAAATGACCAAAGGCCAAGTCACTGTCTACATGAGTTCCCACATCCATGTAGTGTAAGTAGGGTAAACTCATAGTGGTGTATTATCAATGTAGTAAATTCTGGGTGGGGCTGTCATTCCAAAAGATACTATTATACATTTCTTGATATTGAGTTTTAGGCTGTGACTCCGGTACCAGTTATTAGTCTGTATAAGGCCTTCTTGGAGGTTATCTGTGTTTTTGGGGATATTTTGACAATGTCTAGTTTGCAATTGGTTATTTATTCATTGATTGACATTTGTTTTCCCGGTAAGTCTGAATGAGTCAAAAGAGCCTGAGGACAAAAGTTTCATTTCACAAAGACATTACATAAAAAAAAAAAAGCACAAGTGAAATTATACATTTCAAAATAATCACCCATATTGTAAGGTCTAAGGTCAAGGGGAGGACTAGGTCAAGGGGAGAACTAGTTCAAGGATGTCGGTGGCCCTAGTAGATGTATGGACTATCTGGTATTTGTGTTGAGAAAGTCAGGGAAATGTTGGTCCTACATGTTTGGGTTCGGTTTATAGTGAGATAGATGAAGTTGCCAATGATGTATGGTGCTGGATAGAGTGGAGAGTAACTTCAGTTCATTTAGATAAGTGGTGTGGTTTTCCTGGGTTTTAGATGGAGACATCATTTACAAGGATATAAAATGGCAATCTGGTGGTTATGGTGCATGGTACATGGAGAAGAACAAGTAAGTCAAACTGCTTGACTAACTATCCTTGAGGTGTTCATCTCTCTCTCTCTCTCTCTCTCTCTATATATATATATATATATATATATATATATATATATATATATATATATATATATATATATATATGTAAATTTAAACATTTTCACCTTTATGCCTGCATGTGAAGTTGCTGGTGTAAAGGTGGGGAAGAGATTTGCACTATTGGGATGCTCTCCATGGCTTTAAACTGTGTCTCAGTAATTGCACAGATCTGTCATCCATATCCTTCCAGAATAGAATACTGTTCAATACAAGGCTCATACTAGCCTGAGACTCAAACTCCAAGAGCTCCATCATGCCTGTTTTCACATAGTCCAGGTAAGTATGTCTCAAATCATTTATGTTCACACGGACTATGGCAGAGTCACACTGGCACTTATAATTCAATGACCTCAGTGTGTGCATGAACTGGTGGATCATGGCCCCTGATAGGCAATGGTCTGTGAGCCTCCTTACTTAGCATGGTGAGAGGGACATCAGTGTGCCTCATGATGGAGTCTCCTATGAAGAAAATATTGGATAGTTTGGTGTTCTGCATTCTGGGCTTAGACACAGAGACACTGTGAGTCAATGCTGAAAATGTTGTGGTGGGTATTGCCTTGGTAGTGTGTTATTGAGGTTGCTGTGGATATTTATTATAATATCCTGTTTATTGCTGGCCTTGGAGGTTTTAGTTTAAGTAGATTACTCAAGTGCATCAGCATATCTATGTCTGTGTGTTTCTCTTTTAGTGTGTGTGGCAGGTATTGTGTGGTGTTTTGTGTTTCTGACTACCTGTTTAGTGTTTGTGTTAGCTGTATGTTACAGCCTTGTCTCCAGTAATAGTGTACAGCTATAGCTCTGGTATAATGTGTCAGATTAGTTGAGCATTAGGTGTTTGGAAAAACCCATGAGGCAATTTCTACATCTAAATGAACCAGCACTGTTCGATGATAACAGGGCCAAATTAAGTGCTTTCATCCAATATATTCAGAATTCACCAGAACAATTTCTTCATTGTCTCAGGATGCCCATTTCTACCAAGCTGGCTACAGAGACAGTAAAAAGTGCAGATCCATAGTTTCTGGTATATACATTGTGGGTAACAAGGGTTAGCTAAGGTGACATTTGAGCATGGCTACAATCAATGACAAAAACTCTAGCTAAGGTCACATTTGAGCATGGCTACATTTGATGTCAAAATCTCTAGATAAAATGATATTTGAGCATGGCTACAATCGATGACAAAAAGTCGAGCTAAGGTGATATTTCAGCATGGCTACAATCGATGACAAAAACTCTAGCTAAGGTGATATTTGAGCATGGCTGCAATTGATGACAAAAACTCTTAGCTCTCTGCTCCTGTGTTTAATCACTGTAGAGGAGTTTACAACAGATTTGCTTGGGTGCTGTTTACGAAAGAAAGTTAGTCTTTGTCGAATCACATGGAGCAGTGCTCCTCAACATGCAAGCCACACGCTCATTGAGCAAGAATGTACGGGGAACTGTTGGGGGAGAGCGCTATAGGAAAATTAAGATTCAAAGTACTTGTGTGCTTCTGTGTATGTGCATGTATGTCTGCATCTGAATAACTCTGAGTGTGTGTGTGTGTGTGTGTGTGTGTGTGTGTGTGTGTGTGTGTGTGTGTGTGTGTGTGTGTGTGTGCATGTGCATATGTGTATGTGTTTTAATCGCATGAGTGTGTATGAAGACAGGAATCGGTAAAGGCCATTAATTACTTTGGCACAACAACCAACATTTATGGATACATTGTTTCTGCGTCAGGAATTAAAAATAAAATAACTCAAATATGATTTGTTGGTTGACTGCATAACTTAATGTCTTATTCTAAGACAGTAACCATTGCCTTACAAATAGCAATATATGCTTCTATGCATATTCATGTACAGTCTATAGTTAAAACAGAAAACAAATTAATTTTATCAAAGTCATATATGTATATATATATATATATATATATATATATATATATATATATATATATATACTCATTATTTTGATATCAAACTTTGAAAAACAGTCTTTGCAGAGAACCTGTTTTCTAAACTAAATCCTACCCACCAAGGTAGTAGTAAGTGATACCAAAAGGCCTTTCAGGTGCAATGTGTCCCTCTGCTTGACAGCCTCTAAACATCTCTGACAAGTCTTTTATAGCTCAATACTTATTACTTGAAGCTTCACCTCAGTCTTATATTGCACAAAAGCAGCACCTTCTGCTTATTGATTTGCCAAAACACAATTGACTGAGCAGTTCTTTTTTATAATGGAGAGTACAGAGACTGATCGAAATTCTACTTCGGCAGTAGTGATGTTCTGGATAGAAAACACTTCTTCTGCAATCTTACTCCAGTTAAGTACTCGGGTAATCACTGATCTATCTAAACTATCTTTGTTGAGCCTTGGCTGTTGTGCCTGTCAGGTATATTTAGTACATCCCAGTAGAATAAAATATAATGTTCTCATTAGATGACCGAAGACACATTCTATCAAATGCGTCTTGGTTGAACTTAAAACAACGAAAAGGCAAAAATAGCTAAGCGTAAGCAAATTCTTTCCCAGGGAAAGAATTCACTTAGCTGCTTCCATTGCTTTGCCATTTTCGGCACTATAGTGCAATCTCGGAGTTGGTATATTTAAGTAGGGGGCTGTGGGGGACGAAGCACCCCACTTTATGTATTCTTTCAAATTTTTTTTTTTTTGGAACAGCGATTTTTTTCTCTTGGAAAAAAAATCGCTGTTCTGAGCTTTAAAGATTGTAAGCTTTGTCGCTTACGTGGGGTCGATTATTCATTGTTCGCTTTTTTAAGCATTCGATGATATAATATAGACCCTAAAATATATATGTATACACTCAGAAAAAGATTTCTATAAAACATGTACAATATTTCTTTACAGTTTATTTTCAGAAACGTTGTTTGCACCTGCACACATACACACACACACACACACACACACACACACACACACACACACACACACACACACACACACACACACACACACACACACACACACACACACACACACACACATATCTGATATGCCTTTCATACTGATTCCTTTATCAGGAGTTCTTTAGGCAGACTGTGTCTTAACTTTAATAAAGCTGAATAGGTTGCATTCCATGTTTATTTATTGTTGAAACATGGTGTTTGAAATCACATTTTAACGTTTATATAGTTAAAATTTTGCTATGAAGCCATCTTGCTGTTCTTTGTTGAATACATATAGCTTTTATTTTTGGGGCTTGATGGAAGTGTATCTATAAGCATATATGAAGTTTGTTTGATTTTATAGAACCTTATTTTTAGAAAATTTGCATTTGTAACTTAGATTTTTGTTTATTGTTTTTCTTTTATTGTCTTGCAGGTTCCAGACACAATGAAAGTTAATATGCTAAAAGCTTGGATGCACATTTTAAGCTTAAATGGTGTCACCCTCATCATAGATTGATAAATACAGTAATTAAAAAATGAGTAATGAGGCATAAAATAACAACATCAACACAATGCTATATGAGAAAAAAAGTAAAAACATTTCTGATCAAGCTTATGGCACAAGACGCTTGGGAATAGAGCATTATGCAAGCTTCACACATAACTAGATTTCCAATTACATACGCTAATAAGAAAAACAAGGTTTATTTTCCATTTAGAAAGGCTATATTTAGTTATGTTTAGAGCACACTGCTGTTGACTTGCAGAAATCTGTGTAATAGATGAAGCAATAGGCGGTAACTTTCAAATATGTCACACACGTACACACACACACACACACACACACACACACACACACACACACACACACACACACACACACACACACACACACACACGCACACACACACAGACACAAACATACAAATGCATGCACACACGTGCACACACAAACTCACGTGGACTGAGAGATAGATAGTAGATAGAAAGATAAAAAGAAAATCTTATTCTTACAAGAAATTATAACCTTTAATCCTTTATCCATAAAAAAAATTAAAAAAAAAGCACAAAGTAACAGATTAAGCAATGGTATTGAATCAACTTTGATTTTATTAAGTTTTCTTTCTTTCTTTTTTTTTACAAAATGCCGGTTACAACAACCATAATTAATTAAAACTGACATAAAACAAAAAGAAAATAAATTAAAACATAACAAATAAACCATATGAGAACAAAGGAACAAAGGAATAAAGAAGAAGGGCTGTCCTAAGGTGAAGTGATACTCTTGTAGGTCTTGATTGCTTCCCACTGTAGCTCACCCCTCCCCCTGCAGACACACCCCTTAAAGCCCACTCATTCCCCCATCATAGCCTCCCAAATTCATCCAGTTTCCTTTTATCTACATTTACACACATTTTGCCTTATTCCACTGCATATTAATGACACAGTTTAACTGGTCAAGAATGCACTGCCATAACTATTGAGGAAATAACTGAAGTAAGCTAGGAAGTCTAGGCCACAGAGTTTATAAATGTTTTGTGGTATATTTTTTCACAAATGTATGACTCAATTATGCCATGAACAGAAACCTGGACTAAAAAAAACAAATGCTGTTTTACTTTTAAACTTTTTCCTACATTGTTTCAATATACTCACACTGGAGTAGAGTGCCTTACAACAGCAGTGGAGGAAATAAATGAATTAAATTGTGGGTCTGGGCAAGGCAGAGCTTAGAAGAAGTCTTGGGGTTTTCTAGTGTTCTTGCATTTTTTTTTTTTTTTTTTTTCATTTTTCATTTTCAATGACCCATAAACAAAACAAAAAGAGGAAGAAGGTTAGAAGTCCAGAGTTAACCCTTCAGCTTTGTTCTTTCCTGATTTTTCTCTACACAAACTAATTGGGAAAGAATCACTAGAATATCTGTGAAACAAATAGCTTAATTAGCCCTGGGGTCTAGTGGCCCCCATAAGCAGATGGCTCAAGGAGAATTATAAAGTATTTTTACAAATTTTTGATTTAGTAATGCCCTGAATAAAATCATAACTAAGGGAAGAATTTCACTAAATTTTAAGTTGTGTCTGACAGAATAGTAATCCACAATAAGCTGAGCAGACAACAAATACTTGTGAGAATTCATAAATCCCACCTAAAAAAAAAAAGCATAAATTTGCTCACCTTCTGTGTATCATACTTTTCAAGTAGATGCTGTCAAACATATACAAAGCATACCTCTTCACCCCAACCCCCAAAACACAGCCACATTCTAAGTGATATATTCATGTCAGTTTGGGACAAACGTGAAAAAACAGGAAGAAGAAAAGCAACATATTTCAACATGCTGCTGTCAGACACATATAACAGTATGGCTCTTTACCCTCTCACAAATAAATAAATAAATAAATAATAACCACCTCTATATGTATCCAATATCTGATTATCAGAAAAAGCCAGTAGTTGTTTGTGCTAACTTAAACAATACACAAACAAAGATTGAATTCCAGCTGACAAACTCAATCTAGCCAGACAAGCTTCCAAGTCAGTTTAAGAGAATAAACCCAGTCATCGGTCTATGATCTCATATTTTCCTGTTTCAAAATTTGAATAAAACTGCTAAAGCCTTCCTTTTGGTTTTCAAAAGCTTTATCTTAGATCATCCAACATAGGTAGGTCAGCGCTCTGGCAAAAATCTCTCTTCATTTTATTTCAGTTGTCTTGTAACAAATTACTCCACAGACAGTCGGAAGTCTCAAAGGTTTATTCCCATAGGTCCATCTCTATACAAAATGTATATAACATTGTTAACCAATGAGAAAAGAGAGTTTGTATCCATATCGGCATAAATGAATGTAACTATCTACCAATGAAAATAGAGCTTTTATATCCATATTTACATATTCCTAATGTACTCATGCTGTACAAAGTATAAATATCCCAACTTTTTTCTTTATTCTTTTTATTACTTTTCAGAAGAGAATTATGTATATACCCAGCAATATTGCCTGTGTGCAAAGATATTTTACATACATACCTACATATACACTGACTCTATCACTGAAAGTGAGGTCTAGCCATACCTCTCAACTGTCAAGATTTTTGCAGAATGCCCAGATTTTTGGCTCATATGTTTGGTCTGTTCCTCATAAAATTTGCTGTTTTATGGTAAATCACTGGGATGATATGATGACTGAAGTCACTAAATAATGACATACATTTGAGTTTCAGACTTCAAATCCTTTAGAAAATGGAGTGTTGAAAAAAAACAGAGATCATGGATAAACACACACAGATAATAGGAAGCCATGCAGATACAACCAAGAAGTGAACGTATACCCTGTAAGATGGCATGACTACTTACTGCACTAGAGTGCCATTGATCTGTTAAAGTCATGCATTCTGCTCGTGCCAGTCCACTGAAGAACTTACAGTATGCTGTGTAGTGATGATGCTTGTGATGAAAAGTAAGGAAAATGATGACCAAGTTGTTACAGTTAAATACACTGAACCCCCCTGATACATTCGCACACATGCACACACACACACACACACACACACACACACACACACACACACACACACACACACATGCACACACACACGCACACACGCACACACACACACACACACACACACACACACACACACACACACACACACACACACACACACACGCACACACACACGCACACACATACACACTCTCAAATCGTGCGATACTACATTTACTCTGATTTTAGTATCTAACAGCCTCCATGCCAACCACTTTACTGTATACAGATAAATCATGGTCACAATAATATTGGGTCTATATCATTTTATTGAAATTTTATTTAGCGAATACCTAATCATTGAACACTATCAGTCAAAGTCCCTAATTTGGGAACTACCTAAACATCAAATGACATTTTATCGAAATGTTTTAGTTGGACATCTTTAAAAAATGTTACGTATGATGTCAGCTACTGAACAGTGAATATGTACATTTTAAGATGTGTATAACATTAAATATGGAAAACCTAAAGGTAAATAAAGTAAATATTTATCATAAATTTTGTATTTACATATACAGTGCATGTAGTTTTTATATAAGGAAAATAAACATGTTTTACATTTTTGCAGGAGAGTTTCACCCCCCTGCACTCACCCATGGGGGGATGCACCCCCAACCCCCTCCCCCTACAAATTAAATATACCAACACCGAGATTGCACTACAATGAGCTAATGGATAAATCATGGCCAGTTAGCATGCCAATCACACAACATTTTTTTTCAGGATGGCCAACTAAGACACTTCGATAAAATGTAATTCGATGTTTAGGTAGTTTGCTAAATAGAGACTTAAATGGATAGTGTTCAATGGTTAAGTGTTTGCTAAATAAGGCGTTCAATAAAATGATATAGACCCATAATACTGTATCTTATTTTACACAAATGCACACTTTTCTAACAAAGCCACATCAATGAAACGATAAACTGAGCAAATGACAAAATGTTCAGCTACGTTCATACACAGACAAAACAATTCCACCCTCACCCAGTTGTTAAAGCCACATGTGAATTTCAGATGATTCTATTAAACATGTAATGGTATATTCTTAGCTGCTTTACACAAATTATGTTAATTCTGCAAACCCAGACTAAAGAGCAGACATTTTATTCCATAGACTGCACCAGAAATTATAGGAATTTGTCTGTAAAGATCCCACATGCCCAACTCTTATAAAATCAAATAAAATCAAAACAAATAAAACAAACCCATCCTTACATCTTAGGGAAAGAGTCACTGACAAATCAAAATATTGAAGAACAAAAGGCACATAAATCAGGGACAGCTTGTAAATACTGTTGCCACATTACATACTAGAATTTCTGATAGAAAAGCAGATTTACACAGCATTACTTTTTTGAGAGACAGGAGACTTTTATGATAGACAGACCAAAAACAGAGACAGTTTCACATGTTACTTCCTTGCATAAGAATCAGAGATAAAGACAAAAATAATGGTGAGTCTAAAATAACTGGTAATTGTAATTATTATTCTTGATTCATTTAAAAGTTAGCAGAATAACAGGATTAGCATCAAAATGTATTTTCTTCAATAAGAAGCACATAGCTCTAATATAAGGCATTATTAACTGACTGGTCACTCAGAACAACTGGTTTTTCATCACCATACATTTCATTAGCATACATTTTTTGAAGAATAAGCAGTCCAATACACTATAATGTCTAGCATTATAGATTGAACACAATCCTCTACGATTTAACAAGAACAGCAAATATATATATATATATATATATATATATATATATATTTTTTTTTTTTTTTTGAGGGAACAACAGGCTTTGCCTCAACATTGATTTTCTGAAAAATAAACAGTGCAAAACTGTAATATCTGATACGATTGTCAGGCTATAGCTCTTAAATCCTCAATGAGTTATGAGAAAAAAAAAATTAGGATGAACAAGTGAAAAGCAATACCAAATGGGAGACTGTTAAAAGTCACAGTGGAAACATTTGCAGGGCAAACAGTGTACCAATCTGTTTGCCCTGCAAATATGTTCCCTATTTTCATGTAGATAACCTGCAACAACAATAACAACAAAAACTTACCTGATATTATTACAAGCTCCCCTACTCCCACAGTCAGTTGAGTGATTAACTTGCACAGACATTCCTGTGTGACAGCAAAGAGTACAGAACTCTGCTAATTGATAAGCCATGCACAGTACACCAGATCAATTAATCAATATATTTTTTAATGATTACTATAATACAGTAATAACTAGAAAACCAACATCACCTTCAAAGAGTGCGGTTTTGCTAGGTGTGTTTCCAATTTTATTTGATTATTTTTTTCAAATTTCTTTACTAAAAAGATTGAACTTTGAAACAAATAGATACAATAGGAAAGTGTGCCTAAATGAATGGCACCCTAAATGACCTGTTAGTTTGTCTTTGCATAAGGTTGGCAATGTAAAGAAGTAATCTAAACATTAGATGCAAATTCTGTATAAATATTGTAAAACCCTGTCAGTGGTTATTACTGCAGGTATCCAATCCAGTTGAGATAGGTGAAAATCACCCCAAATGTTCAAAATCAATTTCGTAGGAATAATTTTTCACTGACTTGGCCAAGGTAAAATGCACTCTGAGTCCCTGAGGTAGTAAGCTGTATAGGTTTGGAGAATATAAAGCAATGGAATGTGCACCATATTTTCTATATGCATGTTTAGAACCACAAGCATCCACCATGAAGCTGACCACAATCTTTAAAAGGGGAAGTGCATCACCACCAACTTCTTCTCATAGGAACACATGTTGTGATTGGACAAGTAGCCTAAAACTAGGACAATGAAAACAACTCTATAACAAACTGCAAGTGTAGACTACAGAGGACACAAATAATGTATTGTTAACTTGATATACCAAGCAATAGCATGATTGTGAATTACCATACCAGTTGTCAGTGGCCAAGCTTACTGTCAGAAATTTCAAGGTACAGGGAATTACAATTATCCACATGGGATCAATCCATACCAAGGGCAACTACTGATATATCAGATTGGGGAAAAAGGCACTTGGTCCTGGAGATCCTCCACGAGTGAAGCTAGGCCATTTCACTAGTACAGATGCTTATGAAGCAGCCATCCACCCAGGCTCATGCCCAATTTCACCCATTACATACAGACTGAAGCTCATTTCAAGCATATAAAAACAATTTTTTTATAAGGTTGGAAACAGATAAATTGTTATTGCATGAGGGACAGCTGACAAGATGATCTCCTTAGAGTTATTAAATTGTAGTGCTTGTTTGAGGCCATATGTTCATATTTTCAGTCTTTAGAAGTGCAAAACTGTAAATAAAATGGGGAAGATATACTAATTTCAACATTTAAGTACATCT
>NC_056725.1:281500222-281525222 GCF_019279795.1 Protopterus annectens
AATACTGTTGCCACATTACATACTAGAATTCTGATAGAAAAGCAGATTTTCACAGCATTAATTTTTTGAGAGACAGGAGACTTTTATGATAGACAAACCAAAAACAGAGACAGTTTCACATGTTACTTCCTTGCTTAAGAATCAGAGATAAAGACAAAAATAATGGTGAGTCTAAAATAACTGGTAATTGTAATTATTATTCTTGATTCATTTCAAAGTTAACAGAATAACAGGATTAGCATCAATATGTATTTTCTTCAATAAGAAGCACATAGCTCTAATATATGGCATTATTAACTGACTGGTCACTCAGAACAACTGGCTTTTCATCACCATACATTTCATCAGCATACATTTTTTGAAGAATAAGCAGTCCAATACTCTATAATGTCTAGCATTATAGATCGAACACAATCCTCTACGATTTAACAAGTACAGCAAATAAATAAATGTATATATATATATATATATATATATATATATATATATATATATATATATATATATATATATATATATATATTTTTTTATTTGAGGGAACAATAGGCTTTGCCTCAACATTCATTTTTTGAAAAATAAACAGTGCAAAACTATAATATCTGATGAGATTGTCAGGCTATAGCTCTTAAATCCTCAATGAGTTATGAGAAAAAAAAATTTTAGGATGAACAAGGGAAAAGCAATACCAAATGGGAGACTGTTAAAATTCACAGTGGACACATTTGCAGGGCAAACAGTGTACCAATCTGTTTGCCCTGCAAGTATGTTCCCTATTTTCATGTAAATACCTGCAAGAACAGTAACAACAACAAAAACTTACCTGATATTATTACAAGCTCCCCTACTCCCACAGTCAGTTGAGTGATTAACTTGCACAGACTATCTAGTCGTTCCTGTGTGATAGCAAAGAGTACAGAACTCTGCTAATTGATTAGCCATGCACAGTACACCAGATCAATTAATCAATATATTTTTTAATGATTACTATAATACAGTAATAACTAGAAAACCAACATCACCTTCAAAGAGTGCTGTTTTGCTAGGTGTGTTTCCAATTTTATTTGATTATTTTTTTCAAATTTCTTTACTAAAAAGATTGAACTTTGAAACAAATAGATACAATAGGAAAGTGTGCCTAAATGAATGGTACCCTAAATGGCCTGTTAGTTTGTCTTTGCATAAGGTTGGCAATGTAAAGAAGTAATCTAAACATTAGATGCAAATTCTGTATAAACATTGTAAAACCCTGTCAGTGGTTATTACTGCAGGTATCCAATCCAGTTGAGATAGGTGAAAATCACCCCAAATGTTCAAAATCAATTTCGTAGGAATAATCTTTCACTGACTTGGACAAGGTAAAATGCACTCTGAGCCCCTGAGGTAGTAAGCTGTATAGGTTTGGAGAATATAAAGCAATGGAATGTGCACCATATTTTCTATATGCATGTTTAGAACCACAAGCATCCACCATGAAGCTGACCACAATCTTTAAAAGGGGAAGTGCATCACCACCGACTTCTTCTCATAAGAACAGATGCTGTGATTGGACAAGTAGCCTAAAACTAGGACAATGAAAACAACTCTATAACAAAGTGCAAGTGTAGACTACAGGGGACACACATAATGTATTGTTAACGTGATATACCAAGTAATAGCATGATTGTGAATTACCGCACCAGTTGTCAGTGGCCAAACTTACTGTCAGAAATTTCAAGGTACAGGGAATTACAATTATCCACATGGGATCAATCCATGCCAAGGGCAATTACTGATATATCAGTTTGGGGAAAAAGGCACTTTGTCCTGGAGATGCTCCACGAGTGAAGCTAGGCCATTTGACTAGTACAGACGCTTATGAAGCAGCCACCTACCCAGGGTCATGCCCAGTTTCACCCATTACATACAGACTGAAGCTCATTTCCAGCATATAAAAACAATTTTTTATAAGGTTGGAAACAGATAAATTGTTATTGCATGAGGGTGCTTGTTTAAGGCCATATGTTCATATTTTCAGTCTTTAGAAGCGCAAAACTGTAAATGAAATGGGGAAGATATACTAATTTCGACATTTAAGTACATCTGATTTTTCCCCTTACTGGAAAGTAGAGAGATCTCATAGTGAGCAAATGTAAGTATCATGGCTGTGAGAGCATGCCAGAGGGTGAAGTCCAACTGAAAAAATACTTTCAAAAGTTTAATGGCAAAATTCAAAATTCTATTTTTATAAGAGTTTTTTTTATAAGAGGCATTGGGACTTGTTTTCCTGGCTTTCACAATTCCAACAGGGGTCCTTTAAATGCTACAGCAAGTATGATGTACCAAATCTTTGCGAGATCATAATGTTAAGACAATCATATTATTTAATTGTTATAATGAGAGAACAGGCATTTGCTAATGTCAAAAGCCTGTTAACTGTGAGATAACTGCAGTTCGAAATTGTTTAAAGTAGACTGATTGGAGTTCAGAATTGTTTGGAGCAGTGATAAATAACAACATACACTTGGAATGATTGAAACATCAAAGGACCGACAGCCAAACATCTGAAACATACTAAGACTTAAATTGAAACATACTGATAAAAGTGACATTATATAGGGGGGTAGGCCCTTTCTCCACTGCTGTGTGACCCGAGGTTTAATTAGCATGGGGTATGGGGTATGCCTCCCTCCAAAACTTTGAAAAATGCGACAAAATCTAACCATATAGAAAAGCAGTAAAAAATTTGACAAAACTGAGCCACATTGTTCAATGTTTTAGCAGGAGGGCAAGCCTCCTGCTTTATATATATAACATCTTTGAGTTAGCGTAGCAGGGGCAGAGAACAAGAACCCCTGTCTAATATAATGTCACTTTTGTCAGTGTTATGAGCTTCAGTCATTTTCAGTTTCAGTCTTTTAAGTACACGCATAAATGTATGTATATACACAAACACACACACACACACACACACACACACACACACACACACACACACACACACACACACACACACACACACACACATATATATGGGTCTATGTTGCTTGATCGAAATCTCACAATCTCGATCAAGCAACATCAAAACCCATTAAAGTTAAAGTGCACTAGATAGAAAGTGAACTTTCACAAAAGCCGGTTCTCCAAACCAGAAAAAAACTAAACAAAACTGCTTTAAGCAGTATTTTGCAGGGGGGCAAGCCCCCCTGCACTCCACACCTCTCCTACTTAAATATACTAACTCTGATATCACACTACAGTGTGGAAAAGGATATATTTCCTTATCCTCACTGTAATGCACTTCAAAGAACCGGCTTTTGCGAAAGTGCACTTTTGATCTTCAGTTTGTCCAGAAAGTGAGTTTTCGATATATATATATATATATATATATATATATATATATATATATATATATATATATATATGTGTACACACACACACGCACATCTATTTCTTATACCATACCTAGAATTATGTGGTTTTATAAGGGTGATGTGCAGAGCTGTAGTAACTACAGAGGGATTAAACTGATCAGTCACAGCATGAAGTTATGGGAAAGAGTAGTGGAAGCTAGGTTAAGAAGGGTGGTGATGATTAGTGATCAGCAGTATGGTTTCATGCCAGGAAAGAGCACTACAGATGTGATGTTTGCTCTGAGAGTGTTGATGGAGAAATACAGAGAAGGTCAGAAGGAGTTGCATTTTGTCTTTGTGGATTTAGAGAAAGCATATGACAGGGTGCCCAGACTGGAGTTGTGGTATTGTATGAGGAAGTCTGGAGTGTCAGAGAAGTATGTAAGAGTGGTACAGGATATGTACGAGGGTAGTGTGACAGTGGTGAGGTCTGCGGTGGGAGTGACGGATGCTTTTAAGGTGGAGGTGGGATTACATCAAGGATCAGCTCTGAGCCCTTTCTTATTTGCAATGGTGATGGACAGGTTGACAGACGAGATCAGACAGGAGTCCCCGTGGACTATGATGTTTGCAGATGACATTGTGATCTGTAGTGAGAGTAGGGAACAGGTGGAGGAGACCATGGAGAGATGGAGATATGCTCTAGAGAGAAGTGGAATGAAGGTCAGCAGGACTAAGACAGAATATATGTGTGCGAATGAGAGGGAGGATAGAAGAATGGTGAGGATGCAGGGAGTAGAGGTGGTGAAAGGAAGATGGATGAGTTTAAGTACTTGGGATCAACAGTTCAGAGTAATGGTGAGTGTGGAAGAGAGGTGAAGAAGAGAGTACAGGCAGGATGGAATGGGTGGAGAAGAATGTCTGGAGTGATTTGTGACAGACGAGTACCAGTAAGAGTGAAAGGGAAGGTCTACAAGAGGGTAGTGAGACCAGCTATGTTATATGGGTTGGAGACAGTGGCACTGACAAAAAGGCAGGAGTCAGAGCTTGAAGTGGCAGAGTTGAAGATGTTAAGATTTTCACTTGGTGTGACAAGGATAGACAGGATTAGGAATAAGTATATTAGAGGGTCAGCCCAGGTTGGAAGGTTTGGAGACAAAGCCAGAGAGGCAAGATTATGCTGGTTTGGACATGTGCTGAGGAGGGATGCAGAGCATATTGGGAAAAAGATGCTAAGGATGAAGCTGCCAGGTAACAGGAAAAGAGGGAACACTAGGATAAGGTTTATGGATATGGTAAGAGAGGACATGCAGGTGGTTGGTGTGACAGAACAAGATGCAGTGGACAGGAAGAAATGGAAACAGTTGATCTGCTGTGGCGACCCCTAATGGGAGCAGGCGAAAAAAGAAGAAGATTCTACCTAAAGGAATGCTAGAAAGTATGACTGACCTTGGTGACTCTAAGGACAATAGGGGGTTCCACTTTGTTCATAGGTTGGTACTAGGCTATCGGCCCTAGGGCCTATATAAGCCTAGCCATAACAATTCCCTGGCTATTTCTTCCCACACTATTTACTTCCCTGGCCTCTGTTCTTTAAGAGACAATCACTAATTTCAAAAATTCAAAACCTTGAACATCACAAGCCTGATGTTCAGATGTTTGAAGTTTTGAAATCTCAAAACTGAATAACTCAGATCAGCTGACAGTGCAGAATGTTAACTTTACTGTTCTCTTCACTGTAGGGTTATCTCGGAGTTGGTATATTTAAGTGACAGGGGATGAGGGGGGCACAGACCCCTACATGGGGAGTGCAGGGGGGTTGCCGCCCTGCAGAAACATGATTGCTAATGTTTTATTGTTTTTATTTTTGTTGTTTGTTTTATATATTTTGAGATTTCAAAACTTTGAACATCTGAATGTCAGGATTATGCTGTTCGAAGTTTTGAAGTTTCAAAATTACTAAGTGGACCCCAATAGGGCATATCACCTGGATCAGTCACATGGAAAAATTCTACAACTCCTGGCCTCTGTTCTTTAAGTGACAATCACTAAGAACGCATCATTTTACATACACTTAACATCCATTTTTTTTGAGTTTAATATATTGGTGTTATTTTGATATTTTGTTTTTATTTTGTATTAATGTAATGTACTATGCTTTATTTTCATGAAATTTTCACTGTAGATGAGTATCTGATTTTGCAAGCCTTAACAACAAGAAAACGTTTTTGTGTTTATGATTGTGTGTGTGTGTGTGTGTGTGTGTGTGTGTGTGTGTGTGTGTGTGTGTGTGTGTGTGTGTGTGTGTGTGTGTGTGTGTGTGTGTGTGTGTGTGCAAATGTTTGGTTCTTGCTTAACAGAGTAGTTATGATGCAAAGGAAGGAACTGATTGTAGCAAACAGGAACATCATCACATAAGTCATATTCTTTGGGTTTGATCCTTGGTTCCTTGTTTTGTTGACTGCTATCAGTGAGTTATTTTATAGCTGTGAATTAACTGAATAGCATGAACTCTGCAAGTTTAATGATAATATTTTAACACTGAATACGTTTTAACTTAGCTTTTATTTATTTATTTTTTTTGCCAGCACATAAGGGTGAAGTGCACTGAGATTGATCTACAACAATTCGTTTCACACAATGCAAATGAATAATCTTATAAGCTGTTAACGAGCTGCTTTCTGTAGTGCAGGATTTGACTCACGATCTTTGTTTGCCTTGTGTGTGACTTAAATCACTCTGTCAAGCAGTGCTCATGAAATGGAACATTTGCATCTAGTGGGCTGTCAGCAAATGTATTGCACATTTGTCTTTTGAATTCCTGCACTTATTACATAGCCATTACTTTAGTGCTTCATAATACATTGTTTGACTATGAATCTTAGAATCTGTCTGGTAGTTTAATGGGTTGACAAATGCATTTTCAATGAATTTAAGTGTCAGGAGAAGTGTTTTTCACTGTTGCAAAGTCTGTTTTCAATGAGATTGGTTTGTTTTGCAAAGGACTGTCATTATTTTTGCTTTAAAATTTTAAATAACATTCTAAAATTAAATCCAAATCCCTGTGATCCTTGTAAAATGTGAAGAAGAAAATCATATGTACACTTGCAGTGATCAGTGTTTTTATTGTAATTAGGGAGAGACAGCGATGCAATGAGATACTGGTATGGCTGGGGGGCAGTCCTTTAACATTCTTAGGACCCCATTGTCCTTGAGCTGGCTGTAAACAGTGTCCCTGGTATCTACTGCCCTCCCATACCTCTCCCTATTCAGAATAACCTGTGTGCTGCCAAACACGTTGTTCTATTACTTTTTGTATCATACTAATATTACCATACCCATCTTCTATATGGGTGCTTTGACTACATAAAATGGGCTTATAGATCCCATTCACACTTTTAAACATAACTTCCTTACTAACACTCTCCAAATGTTTGTCAGGATAGCCTCTTTTCCTAAACATATCCGATATAAGATTCATTTCCGTAGTAAAATCCCCTTCATCTATTACCATCCTTGCTGCTCTTACCAGTTGTCCTTTGACTACTTATCTTTTTTGGTATGATGGATGGCAACTACTATTTTCCAAATATGCATTGGAAAAAGTGGGTTTTCTATAAATCTGAGATTTTGGTTTCTTGTTCAAAACATCTAAGTTAATTTCAACATCTAAATAGGATATCCTCTGTGTGCTGAAAGTGTGAGTAAATTCAAGAAACGTGGCGGTGTTATTAATATAATGAAGAAATTCACTAGAAAAAAATCTTCCAAAAATCTTGTATAATATTTTATATATTCCATGTATCTGTTCTTGTTCTTGAGTATATATTCAAACTTCCAATAGGACATAACATAATTTGCGTATGTGGGGGTGCAGGTGGCCCCCATAGCTACTCCTACCATCTGCATGAAAAATTGTCCCTCAAAGAAAATGAAATTATTATTAAGGACCTGATTGGTTAATTGGGGGATGAAAGCGCTCAACTGATTTTTACCCAATAAAGATAATTATTCTGTTTGCTGGCTTGGATTGGCTGTTTTCTTTGGAACGCTGTCATCTGATACCATTCCTAAGTCTGTAGACATGCACATATTCTGCCACATATATAGATAATCACACTCCACCACCAGTAACTCTCCTCAGCCATTTACCTTTAACACTGTCTCCCCCATTGATTGCAATGGGGGAGCACAGCTTTCAAACAATATTATCTAGCTACTAATGTGAATAGTAGTCCTCTGCTTTGCTGAGCAATTACAAATGAGATCCATATTAATAAGGGTAAAGGAAACCTTTATAACCTTTCTGAAGTACTCATCCTTGACCTTACCAAACTTTTGATCTTATTGATCACTTCCTTCTCCTTTTCACTCCTTCCAGGAAATGGAAGTTAGATCCAACACTGTTACCTGGTTCAAAGTTTTAATAACAAACAATTATTAAAAAGACAATATCCTAGACCTAGTCAGTACCAACATGAGTGACCAGTGTTCCACACCTGAAGTCAACTCCTCGTTGGTCCAATCCGACCATAAGCTAATCACCCTTGATATCCACATCCCGCTCCCACTCACCATTAAGGAAACCATGGTAAAAGATTTCTCTAAAGCCAACTTCATGCTTATTAAGACAGAAGTGGTGAAATTCATGACACCCATGCAGATGGACAATACAGTTACAAATGCTGAATCCTACACAAATGCACTCTATAAGCATTTACACGAGTGCATGGATTGTGCTATCTCAAACAGAACCTAGACGCTATCCCCCCAAAAAAGGAAGCCAATCTTGTGGTCCCCTGCCATAAACAAACTGTACAACAGAAGGAAGAAACTGTTGCAAAAGAGAGTAAAATCCCATGAGTGGAGGATCTCCCTGGTCAGCCTCAGTAAGAAGCTGAGATCCCTTATAACATCCTCCAAAGGTAGCTATGAAAACAAAATCACCACTAATTCTAAGGACACCCACAAAGCATTCTATAGCTATGTCAAGAATTTCGATGGCAACACCCAGATCTGGTCTGAGTCACAGCACGCAAATTACAGAACCAACTGATATTGCCAACATCCTGGCAGATAGGTTCAGTGCTAATTTTACACCCCCCCCCCCCACCCCCTAAAGAGCCCATATCTATACAGGATGAATGCAGAGTCCCTGTAATCACAACTACACAAGTAAAAGCTGCACTCTCTAAAGCCAAAAACACAGCAGCCATGGGATCAGACAACATCCCAGGCTGCATTTTATATGAACTTCAGAACAAACTGGCTCCCCACTTAAGCACCATGTTCAATAATAGCATTGCATCAGGCTTTGTGCTCACTGAATAGTGCACAGCAACAGTTATCCCAGTCCACAAAGGGGGAGCCACCACTGATCCCAGGAACTATCGACCTATTAGCCTGACAAGCCTGGTCTGCATGTATCATCATGGAACTCATAAACAAAGACATTGGTAACCTCCAAACTCTGGATCCCACCCAGTTCGGGTTTGTGAAAGGCAGATCATGCCTCCTGAACCTGATCAACTTCTTTGAGGCAGTCACCAAAGCCGTAGACGAGGGTAAGGTGGTTCACGCAGCCTATCTTGGCCTCACCAAGACTTTCAACACCATCCCCCATTCTGGAATTATAGCTAAACTCACTAAACTAGGTATAAATCCCAACATCACAATATGGGTTGCCAACTGGCTCACTGACAGAACCCACAATGTAAAAGTTGCAGACTCCAAATCTGACCGCAAAGCAGCGACAAGTGGAGTACCACAGGGTTCCATCCTGGGACCTCTCCTGTTTGGTATCTACTTCTCTGAAGTACAGGCTACCATAGAAGGCCTCTGGCTAATGATGTTCATAGATTACTGTAAACTAGGAGCCATAGTCAAGTCCGCAAATATTGTGGACATCCTACATAAGGGCCTTGCTGAGACAGATGCCTGGTGTTAGAGCCATGGCCTCAAGCTCAGTGCCAAAAAGTGCAGTGTCATTCCCTTTGGTAAAAACTCTGTACCCATGAACTACCACATAGGCAGCAATCTACTTAACATTGAATGTGTGATAAGAGACCTTGGGACCCAGGTGGACAGTAGTCTCTCCTTTGATAGTCACATCGACACACTAGTCAGGACATCCTTCTACGTCACACACATCATCATGAAAGGGTTCTCATCCAGGAAAAAAGAGGCCATTGTTCCACTCTTCTCTATACTCATTAGACCCATTATAGAGTACAATGCCTCTTTTGGACTCCACCTCACAAGACATCTGCAGCAGCTGGAAAGGCCACAGAAGTACCTCACAAAGAGAATTACTGGCCTCAAACAAATACCCTACACTGACCATGTCAAAAAACTGCAGCTTTTCTCCATAGCATATCACCTACTCTGAGGTGATCTCTACCTAACATATAAAGCTATGTCAAACCCAGAGCTTTTGGACATGCTACACCTAAAGAAATCCCAATCCCTCTTAGCTACATGCTCTATGGACCTAAACCTTGTCACCACAATAAACAGGACCTGCTGGAGGGATAGATTCCTGTCCCAGAGACTTCCCATACACTGGAACAGGCTTCCCATCTATGTCAAGCAAAGTTCTTCATTAGCACACTTCAAGAATAATCTTGATGAGTGGATGGGAAATAGGAAATACACCCCGGGAATCACTTCTGTGTCTCTACTCGACAGTGGCACAGGAAAATAGCTTTCGTGGATGGCGTAAGTCAAGGAACCTTGTTGGCTAGGCTTACATAGGCCCTTGTGCTGATAGCCTAGTACCTACCTGTGTACCTATGAACCTATAAAATTATCTCGTACCTATCACCTTCAGCACTCCTTACCGAAGGAGTGCCCTGGGAATTAATACAATCCCTCACATCCATCTATTCAAACCCACCTTTAGTCTGACCTAACACATCCTTAACTCATTTCCTCCAGTGGAGCTCAGAAAGTTTGCACTGTAACTTCCAGTGGGCAGAGCCTAAGCATTTTGTTACAATCAAATTATGTCGTCACGTTTCAAACAAATGTTCATATCTCCGGAGCCTTAGGGGTCATGAAAAAAATATAAATGGTAAACTCTTCAGCACAAACCATTTTTATAGTGGTAGTATTATTTAAGTTCTATATCTTAAACCAAATTTTATAAATTACACTAAACAACCACATCTCTTAAATATATAGGTTTATGGCTGGACTAGTCACTTAACTTCCATAACTACATTGAAAATGCTATGAAAAAGCTTACCTCCCTTTTATTCTGGTCCTGACAAATATCTATTTTTTTCTTCAAATGAACTAAAGCAGCAATAGTCAAAGGAGCCCTCCTTCCTCAACTTAAATATGGACTCCTCATCATAGCCTCAGCCTTTAAAAAAACACCATTGCACCACCCCCTCCAAAGCAAAGAAGCTCCCAGTCACCTGCAAAATTGAGCTAAACCGAGGGTCTCTTCTTTTCAAACTACTTCAACCAGATTCCTTCCTGCTTCTTGCCATCATACTTTATAATAAAACTGCCCCCTGCAACATCTACAACTTCTCCAAATTGACTCACTCATTCCAGATTCTTCCAAACCAAACTATGCTATACTGACCCATTCCTTCTCCAGTCTTAAACACAAGCACTGGAAATTCCTCTTTGCTTCACCTCAAATAAATTGCCTCTTTCCCCACTTTCAAAGCACAACTCAAAAGACACCCCCATCAAAAATCTGACTGCAAGCACTTTTCAACTAGACACATTACTTAATTCCTCCCTTACCTATATCACTTCTGCTTCTACCCTCTGTTTTCATCTGCTGCTTGCCTTCTACATTTACTACTAGAACTGATCCACATGTCCTCTGTTAATAATATTTTCTCATTGTTTCAAATGTCTGCTGGACTCTGTAACTTCTGAGCCTTTTCAGTCTTCTAGTCCTGGTCTTCAAAAATAATATGTAAACAGTGATATTGTTTTAATATGTTGTCATACTGTGAAATTAATTTATCCATTTGGCCTTCCTGCAAAAGGTTTTAAGTGTTAGTATAAGACAAAAGCTTATCACATATATTTTTGTATTCTCCAACCATCATGAGGACAAAATTGCCACCTTTGTCAACCTGCGTACTTAATTAGTTATAGTTGCACATGTTCTGTAACTCTCTTAATGCTAGCCATTCATGTTTCTTCTTTCAAATTATAATCACTTCTGCTTATTTTGGAAAATGAATCCTAACTTTCTATCAAAACAAGGCTGTTCATCAATGTTAGCATGTGAATGTGCAACCATAGGGCATAAAACATGTTTTATAATCACCATGAAGATTTTAGTGGAAGTAAAGAGAAGTGTCCATCATTACTTATTGTATGTTTTTCAGCCCCCCACCCCCACTCCAAAAAAAAAAAAAACACTGTTACGGTTCATAAAAATCCTTACTAGGAGTATAAAAAAAATCACTTAAATAACAAAATAAAATGTCAGTGGTTTCTGGCTGAATGAATTTGCAGATGATTGCAAATTAGGAGCTGACATTGAATCCCACACTGACACATATGTTATCCAGGAGGGACTGACACAGACAAACTACTGGAGTCAGAGCCATGGACTAAAACTAAATGTCAAGAAATGCATAATAGTATCCTTTGGGAAGTCATCCATTGCTTGGCAACTATCTTTTAGAGAACACATGCATTAGAACTGACCAAGTAGTCAGGGACTTAGGGACACATATAGACAGTAATCTAGCCTTTGACCATCATGTGTCTACAGTAGTGAGAAAATCATTCTATGTTGCGCAACTTATAAACAAACGTATGCCATCTAAGTCCAAGGAAGTCATTGTTCCACTGTATTTGCCATTCATCAGACCTATCTTTGAGTGTAATGCCTCCTATGGTATGTACCTAACCCAGCATTTCCAACAATTGGAATGTCCACAGAGTTTCCTCACTAAAAGAATGCAGGGCTTAAGTAAATTGTCCTTTGCAGACTGCCTCAAGGCACTATCCCTGTATTCCATCTTTTACAGGTTTTAGAGGGGAGATCTATACTTGACATAAAGGGCATTGTCAGACCCCACTCTGATGGACCTCTGCAAAACAAAGAGCACCAGAGTTACCCATTATAAGGACTTGACACTATGATATAAATAGGACCTGCTGGAGAGACAGATATGTATCCCAGAGATGACCCCATGTCTGGAGCAGCCTCCCTATCCATGTAAAGCAGAGTTCCTCCCTAACACAATTCAAGTGCAACTTGGACAATTGGATGGGGAACAGGAAATGCATCCCTGGTTTTGCACCAGTGTTTCTAATGGCCACAGGCAATCTGTAAATGGTTCATCTCCCAGGACCTAGCTTGTAAATGTTTCATCTCCCAAACCCCTGCTTACACATATCAAGGGTATCAGATCTTGTCAGAGATTTGGGATGCATGGCTAGGCTTAAAAAGGCCATTGTGGTTGTCAGCCTAGTAAACACGTATGGACCTATAGATAAAACAATCATTGAAAACACACTAAGAATCATCATTAGCTTTTTCTCTTAGTAAAGGGTTAATACTAGAGTTGAAATAATGGTTTAATTTGAATTAATGTATAAATTTATACACCTCAATTAAAACTTCCCTCTGTCTAGGAATGGTGGTAGATACACATGTAAGTCCTTTAGATAAAACAGAACATTATTCATTCATTAAAGAATAATTATTTGAATGCTTTCATTATTACCTGTCATCGGTGTTTCATTGGCTTTCAGTATTTGTTCTTTCAACACATAACACGTTCTTGCATCAGCTCTTCCTCTGAAGAGTTGTGTATTGAATTTGGAACATCACTCCCTGCTGTGAGTGATCTGGAGAAACAAAGAAAGTCTTTGTATCCATAGATGCAAAAGAAATGATTCAGTTCTCCCCCCTGTACCACTTTCTGTGATGTTGTTTTGTATGGCAGCTGGCTTACATTTGAGTATATTTTGTTTCTCAAAGCATGTTTTGTAGTGTTTTATTTTTTTCTTGTTTTCTCACAAAAATAGCTTGTTCAGTCCTATTTAATTTTCCATTAAAACTCAGTAATCTGCTTTGCAAAATTACAAGCTGATAGTAATTGCTATCTGTAACTCATTAATCTCAGCAGTTATTATAGGTTCATAGGTAGGTACTAGGCTATCTGCCAGAAGGCATTTATAAGCCTAGCCAGAATGTGTTGGCTTTCGCCGCCCCCTTAGATTAGTTCCCTGTACCTCTGTCCAGCAGAGCCACTGAAGTGATCCCTGGGGTAAACTTTCTGTTTCCCATCCACTCGTCAAGGTTTCTCTTGAAGAGTGTTAGCAAGGAGCTCTGCCTAATGTAGACTGGAATCTTGTTCCAAAGCATGAGAAGTCTCTGGGACAGGAATCGATCCCTCCAGCATGTCCTATGTATTGTTGTGGTGAGGTTTAGATCCCTATAGCGTGTGGCTCGAGGGGATATGGTTTTCTTTAGGTGGAGCAAGTCCATCAATTCTGGGTTGGACATGGCTTTGTATGTCACGCAGAGATCACCTCTGAGTAGGTGGTATGCAACCCAGTAAAGTTGGAGTTTCTTCAGTCGAGCTGCATAGGGCATCTGTTTGAGGCCAGTGATCCTCTTGGTGAGGTACTTCTCCAGTCTTTCCAGCTGTTGCAGGTGTCTTGTAAGGTACATCCCAAATGGGGCACTGTACTCTATGATGGGTCTGATGAGTGATGAGTAGAGGGGCACAATGACCTCTTTTGATCTGGATGCGAACCCTTTTGTGATTAGGTGGGCCACATAGAAAGATTTTCTAACCACTTTGGCAATATGATTATCAAAGGAAAGATTACTATCTACTTGGGTCCCCAGATCCCTTATTTACATCTTCCGTGTTTAGGGGACTACCACCTATGTGGCAGTTTGTGGGTACTTTGTTTTTTCCAAAGGGGATGACTATGCACTTTTTGGCATTTAGCTTGAGGCCATGATTTTGACACCAGGTATCTGTCTCAGTGGGACCCTTTTGGAGGATGTCTGTGTCAGCCGGAGAGTCAATTATAGCCCCTAGTTTGCAGTCGCCTGTGAACTTGGTCAGCCATAGTCCTCCTGTGCTATATGTTTATGCTTATCTTTTTTTCACTTAATACATAATCATTCATATGAACATTATAATGCCTGCGTGCATCTCTTTTGTAAAACTTCATCAGATGCGAAAGGAGCTTTGGGTTATTAGACAACATCTAGATCCCACTGCACTAACTGCACTGTTAATTATTTTGTTCTAAAATAATTTGCTGGAAACAAATGGAGGAGTTATTACAAACAGATGTTACAGCATGCTATATATCTTGTAACATATTACTTCATGTTGCTCTGTCTTAAAAAAAATAATAATTAAAACAAAAAAAAAGAAAGAAAAAAAAAAAATATATATATATATATATATATATATATATATATATATATATATATATAGCATCAGCAAAGTCCCACTGATGATCAGAATGAATATTCAATAACCTTTTATGTCATGCCTCAGTAACCGAAGAGCTCTTTGCTGAAAAGCTAATAAAACTTATAGAATTGCCCCTTTCCAATGACACAGATATCATTTGCACCTGTTATTCAATAAAATGGGAAAAACAACAGCCGCCTCAAAGGAATCTAGTTCATTCAGGGCAAAAAAAAAAAAAATCACAGCTTCTAGATAAAATAAGTATTATAAGCAAGCAAACAAAATAATCCAAAACAAGGAAAACTTGCATTACATGTCTAGAAGCTGATATAATAAAAGTTATTGAAAACTCTTTCTGGCAGATGCTATATACTTAGGAATATTTTACCATCCTCTCCTATTATTTTTTACAAGGTGGTTTGTATTTGAGAAGAAAGTTTGCTTTTGTAAACTTCATACTTCACAGTCATTATTTCTGTTCTACGTTTTCCTTTTGTTAGGCTTTCTGTGGAGAATTAAACTTATGGTACTATAAAATGTATAAGTTCCTTCTGAAGCTCCTTGGAAATTTTCACCTGGTAAGATTTGGATCAGGCAGCATTTTACATGTTTGTTCACTGTGGTGGTTTGTATCATATGTACATATTTTTCTTATGTGTATTGGACAATCAATTTACTAGTAAAAGTTATTGTTATGAAATATCTTTATTACTGTAACAATGCAAATATGACAATTTTGTGACATATCATGTTTGCGTGTGTCATACTAGAGCTTTGCAGCCATTACAACTTTCTGTTGTGAGACAAATGGCTTGTGATACTAAATATACTTTCACATGTAGTAACAGGCTACTAGAAAGGATGGAAGTTGTATCTATTTCAAGGTTTAAAACTATGGCACCACATAGGTTAAATCTGGATTATCTATTGAGGATATTTCTAAGACTTGTTAATTGATTAATGGTTTGTAATTAGTGTTGTTTAAATTTTGTTTTCCAATGTTGGTTTGTAGTGCCCCTTGAAAGAAATCAAGAACTCAAAAAACTAAGTGGAAATAACAGATTTCCCTTGTTATTGTTGTTTTTTTCATTATAATACATATTATCTATGTTCTTTGGTAACTTAATTTTTTTTTTTACAGCAGAGGAGACCTGCAATGTACAGTATCCCACATGGTTTCTGCAAAAAAGGCACATGATCCTGTGAGGATGTAGTTTAGCAGAAGGTCACTATATCCTGCTACATAGTCAAACTGTGACCTATTACTGGGGCCTGTGTATATCATTTCAACATCATTCAGTCTACAGCTTATTTTATGTTTCCCACTTATTCCCTATCTGTCTCAAGTAAAATATAGCTAACACGACTAATCCATTATTGTCTGTCCCTTCTTCTCTGTCAAACAGAATACACTCCACTGAACACTAGTAGTCAGTTTACTTGACAGCACACATTTTCTATGGATTCCTTTGTGGATCAAATTGAAACCAACTTTGTTAGGTTAAAGATTTGTGTAAGTTCTTCTCTCCTACCTACTCCAGCCACTCTGTCTTGGTAAGATAGTCTACTGTACTTATCTTTATGGATAACAACTATCAGGAACATAGCAGATCCCAACATATTCATTAACTTTTCATATTTTCATGCCAAAAAATGGAAACTTTACATTATAATAAACAAATATAGCCGTTTACATATATTATTTCTATAAACATTTCCAAAGTATCATCTCTTACTAAGCCAATGTAATACCTAAAAGCACATAAAACCATCTTCTGTTCCAAAAAAAGTGCGTAAGGAAGGGAACCTGCTGTTTTTAAAACTGATGCTATTAAGCAGGTATATAAGGACAAAAACAAAGCCATATGACAAGTTTTTGATCCAGCAGAAGACCTGCAGTTTGTAACTTATGGGCATAGAATTGTCCTTGTTAATATATATCAATTAAAAACAATAAAAAAACTTGTCATATAGAGTATACTGTAAGAGCATGAAGTTGCATCCAATCCTGAAATGTGTCTTAACAGTAAAATAGGAGACTTTGAAATGTCTTGTTTGGAGTACTGTATCGAAGTATCTAGCAGGAAGAATAAGGTTGAAGGAAATGCCACAATTATATTCAGTAAAGGCTTTACCTGCTCTCAGTCTGGTTACCAGATTCCATATAATGGGAATAGTCTTCATTAGTTAATATAGAGATACAGCTGATAAACTGTCTCATTATTTTACCAGATGCCAAAATCACATTAACTGACGAAGCAGTTAAAGGAGAAATTAGGGGGAGATTTTATTTAGTAAGCAGCCATATGCTAATGCTTGTCTCATGGAGTCATTCTGAGAAAATTCACAAAGAAGAAATTAATTACAGCAGAAAAATTACCTGACAAGCTAGCTTTTTCCTTGAGTTGAGTTACCAAAAATAACTATCACAATCTTCAACTCCTTCATGTTTTGAACTTTGTCATTACCAACTTTTCTGAATATTTAACATGGTATGGCTCCTTTTCCATTATGAATATTTATGATACTATTCTGCAAGTTAAGAATGTGATTTAATTCTGAGTTTATTGGCAGTCTATCACCAGACAAAGCATATTACTGACCTTTCAAAATATAGGTAAGCAGGAAATGAAAAAGAAACACATAGCCTTAGTTAATATGCAAACTTACAAAAGCATACCAGTTGTGTTAATTCTGGGAAGTTTTGAAACAGTAATAACAAAGTGCAGTATCCATGATATAACTCAATACCTCCTCTGTCACCTAACCCAAGTAGTCAAAAAATTGGAAACCATTTTGGATTCCATATTCTTGACTCTGTCAAACAAATTGCAACAGACATAAAATGTTTGCTTATCATTGCCACTTTACAGATAATGGCTATTTTTCCTCTACCTATACTGTTACCAAGAGTTGTGTGCATGTGTATAGACTTCTTCTAGTACTAGTCCTGCATTAGTTTCAGTGCACACGTCTTCCATTGCTCTTAGAGCTCTTAGCATTTGCTGTACTTTGTTTGAGTAATGGAGTTTAGCAATACTGATTGATAAAAAAATTGAGTACAGAGTTCCTTGGAAAGTTGTCAGCTGAAGCTACAGCTATCACATACTGTGCTTTAGCATGGCAGTGGGAGAAGGTATGGATTGGGAAGAACTGAAGGCAATTTGCTCCAGTCTTGAATCGTTAACTCAGCTCTTGCAATCCATGACAGCTGATTTGCATCACATTAAAAATACCACAGCCAGTCATAATCCACAACTTAAGAACATTGGTCTTGCTGGTACAACAGCAAAGGGAAATTGCTGACCAGTGGACTATCATGTCGACCCACTCACAGTATATCCAGGAGTTGCAGCTGAGGTCAAAGATGGAATCCAGAATAGACAATTTTGAGGAGAAGGCCTGCTGTAATAATTTAAAAATCAATGGCCTTTTGGAATGAGTGGAGAGGACTGATACAATTGCATTCAGGAAGAAAGCGCTTAGACTGCTACTGGGTCAGCAACAGGGCCTGGTGATTGACAGGCTACATAGGGCTAACGCAGGAATAAAACCACTAATCTCCCTTGACACTTCTTCATTAAGTGCTTGAACTGCAAAGATCATGAGGCTATACTGAGGAAAGCCAGGAGCAAAAACATGGTGACTACAGTGATGCGTCACCAAGTGAGGTTCTCCCCAAATTATAGTGCATCTCTGCATGCCAGGCGAAAGGCCATGGTTCCTTTTCTGTGGTCTTGCAGACACTTATGTTTCCTAGTTAATATTCACTTCCCAGCTACTTTGTGCAGGAACAGTCTGGAGATGCAGTTTCATTCCCATTGGAAGTAGACCGATTTTTAAAAACTCTAGAGCCAAACTCTTATGCAGGCGTCATGCAGGATTGTTTGCCTGCACCTGGCTCAGCAAGAAGGTTGATCATATTCTCTTTCCTGTTCCCTTGTAAAACACTCTTCAGAGAAGAGAGGAAGGGATGCCACATCTTAGTCTGCAGATGCTAATTCAGTCAAGGCAGGTAAACCCAAACATCTGCATCTGAACGTCCGCATAGAAGATCAGAACAGGACTGAGCCATTATTAGGAACTCATGGAGCTGAATGGGATATCAATGATGGGGATAACCCCTTCATAAGCCTGGAGATTCCCACAGGGTAAGTAGAAAACATGGAACCCTCCTGGCAAGAGGCTTCAGCTGGGGCCAGGGAGATGGAAGTTTGTAATATTTCAGCTTGAACGACGTGACTCTGTTGAATCCGCTTGTGTGATATGATGATATTTCAAGGTTGTCTGGATTGGACTCCCTCTTGGTGAGAAGCATTGTTGCTTCCATATATTCGGTCTGAGTGTTCTGTGGTTTATACAACTTTATATTACATTGCAATTTGATAGAGATGTACAGGTATAGACTGTGAGGTAAGCTGGCAGCTGGGATATTTGACAGTTTATGCACCTGAGGTTGGTTAGATCTTCAGGCACTGGACTGGTCTGCTAATGTAGGTTACTTATGTATACTACAGCCTTTATGGGAACAGCACTGTGTTATGGCTTGTGTTGGTTTTGCTACTAAGAGCGGGAGGGCAAGCTGCTGTATCTTTGCAAGCAACCAAGCTCTTGGGTGGGTACATATGCAATTGTATTTATTCCCATATGATCAACTCTTAGATCTTGCTTAGTTATAGAAGAGTGAATAAGGAGCAAGAAGGGGATGTTGGAGTGACTAATCAAGTGCATTCACTGCAGGGGAAAAATAGGCTATCTGATGGCAATCAGGCACTTGCCTGTCTTCCGTGGAATGTGAAAAGGATGGCTACAATGGTGATGGCTAAGGCGACTATGCAAGAATTAGTGAGAAGTATGGTGCATATTTTTCTTTTGTAGGAAACTAAAAAAAAATAAGGAGGGTACGAGTGCAAAAAACTTGAGGAGGAATGCTTTCTTTGTGAGGGGGATGCAATCCTTCTGCACCCATCTCTAACTTGGATGGTTAGGAAGGTGATGAAGGACACCAGTGGTAGATGCTTAATAGTTTGCAAACACAATCAGAAATCCTTAACATCTACAATTTTTTTATGGACTTAATGAGGGTGAGGTTGGACCATTACAGTGTTTTTACCAAGCTATCAATTCTGTGCATGAGCAGCATCACTTGATGATTAGAGGGTATTTTAATGTAGTGAAAGTCCCCTTTATTGATTCATAACTCTCCTTTTGGAAGAGTTACTCTACCATGGATGGGGGCAGCACTAAGCGTATTTATGTAAGAGTTACATTTAGTAGATATATGGAGCCTTGTAACCAAATTAGCAGGACTACACATTTATAGCTGATAGTGTGGCGAGCTGTATTGAACTTTGGCTTTTAGGTGATATGCTTATGAGGAGAGTGCAGGAAGTTAATATTGTGAGTGGCTACCGTCTGACCATTCTAAACCATTTTAATACTTGCCAATCTGGGGTACATCTATTGAAATTAGAGCTGTTAGTCCTAGAGGAGAAAGAAAACTTGCCATTCCTGGGTGATGGTAAATGAGATTACTGGCTTAACAACAAAGTAGGACCAGATGACTGAGCATGGAATTTGCAGAATTAAAGAATAAATATTGAAGCTGAGCATATCAGCTACAATCTAAGAAAATCAAGAACACTGAGAACTGGCTGGCAGAGCTCCAGTCCCAGATCCAGCTAACAGAAAAGCAACACAAGTGTGCGGTGGGGTTGGGTGGGCTGATGCAAATCTAAAGAATTAATCTGGGTAATAAAGGTAAAGAAGCAGAAGTATAAGTGTGTCCAGTTTTTGCAAGTGACCAACAAGGGAAAGAGGGATAAGCTTTTTCAATTAGGCAGGGTCTTTGGGTAGTCTTTAGAGCTAGAGCAGATTGCTGGAAGAAGCTACATCTTCCTTTTCTTGGTGAGATTCAATTAGTCAAAATATAGGTCTGGCCAAAGGCATTGCCTATACTTAGACACTCAAAGGCTACTCCCCCATAATTATAATATGTATGGTGGACATTATCTGGGAAGGTAAACCTCATGTATTTGTTGAAAAAGTCTCTATGTAGGGACGTCTCAATAGGCTGATTCTGTCTAAAGCATGCTCCATATACAGTGTCCCAAAGTGCATTATGGTCTTATAGCTCAGACAATGCTAGCAATTCAAGCCTCGTATTTCATTCTCCTACAAGGTCTGAAATCCAGGGCAACTGGTTCTATGGATGGTTACGGTAAGGGTGTATAAGGCTAGAGGCAGGATTTCCTTATCAGCCTGCGTTTGCTTTAACCCTGCTGTACTAATGGAGGGCCACCCCTTTCTCTGGAAGGAATGGAGTTCAGTGGGTATAATTTATATGGAAGATGTTTGGGATGTAGCAGGTAGTGAAATGTTACCACTTAGTGGAACTGTCGATAAATATCTTTGTTTACAAGGTAGATGGTGGCAATATTTCCAACTTACAGCCTGTTTAAGAAAAATGTAAGGTAATTTAATATGGAAACGTTTCAGATTATGAAAGCATTAAGATAGGTATATCTATACAAAGAAGGGTGTAAGGTATATTTCTAGGTATATAAGCAGTGATATAACTTAAAAGCTACTGTACAGTACTAATCAGGCATATGGCATGGCTACAGCCAGGAATTGTTTAGGCGTTGTTTAAGCTTGATGTTAATGCTTGGCAATTTATCTCTCAAGCTTAGTTGGACTGGGATGGAATTGCAAATTGTGCAGCTATACATAGGGTAGTGCAAGTCTCCAAAATAATTGTTTGAGCTGGTTGTAATTAGAAGTGATTTATTGCTAGGGCATAGGTCTCTGACTGGTGAATAGTACTGTAGGGTGTTTTCAGTTTTCCACATTATGGTATGGACAGTCAAAAGCTGTGCATGTGTTTAGGTAGCATGGGAGACAGTGTGTGACACTACTCTTCCCATGCCAGATCAGTGACACTTTAACTGTGATCAACAACACATTAATCACAGCCTGACCCTGTAGTCAGCAATTACAGCCACTTTATTGACTATGTATACCTCGGATGACTGACTGCAATAAAAAATTGACACGTTTATTTATTTTACCTTGTTTTATGCAAACACACACTAGTCAGCCACAGTGTAAGTATTGCAAACACAGTCATCTACCTTTTAGGTCAAGAATAAGAGACATAGCCAAAATAATGGGGAAACAAAGGCCCGAAATCAGTGACACATTTTAAATGTTGCTCTTATATACTTAGAACATTCCTTAAATAATGGGTTTGGTCAAATCATGCATTTTGAAAAGGACATGAAGTCTGACAAACAGCTGAATGTCATTAGTAACCGCAATCCTTGACTATATGTCACAAATCTTCAAATTATGCAAGGAGCGGACTAAACTATTAGGCAAATTAGACACATTCTGTGAAATCAGGGATATTTTCCATCCAACTTTATACAAATCTACATTAGTCAGAGCAGTCCGCTGCCCATATCATCTGTGTCCTTGCATTGGTTAAAAACATGCCTGCCACTGTCCCAAGTATCCTGAGTGGTAGACACCCTGAACACAGCATTCACTTTTCCAGATGCTATTTGGGTTTTCATTGCAGCCATTCCTTTCAATGTGAACAACACAATTTGTAGTCTTTGGCTCAGACTTTCACTAATGAGCTGTACAACTCTTGATTCATTGTGGACGATACCCGAGATGAAAGGACAAACCTGCATGTTCATTAAAGGGTTCTTTCTTCCGATCAACTATGGAAGCAGCATTTTTCTTTTTCTTTCTTTCTTTCTTTCTTTCTTTCTTTCTTTCTTTCTTTCTTTATTTTTCTCTTTCTTTCTTTCTTAAAAAGAAAATAAATAAATAATAAGTAAGAAAGGAAAGATCCCTAGCTGAATTGCAAAATATACATCTGCCTTACTTACCTATGTGTACGATTGTCTATGACTGACTCCAAGTGTATTCTTCAGATGTAAATGCTCTAGCTTCTTGAATTAGCTGTCAACTCCTCTGTTTAAAAGTTTAGGATAGGATAGTCTAAAGTTTATAATGTGCCTTCTTATTTCCTTTGTTACACACTCTTGGGGATTGGAGGATACCAAAAATCCCAACAGGCTACTATTCAGTTAGGGTTCGTCATATGAACCCACTGCAACAGCTTGCAAAGAGCATTAGAATTGCCCTGAAAAGTCTTCCACAGTCAAAAAACAAAAATGTTTTATTGTTAAGTTGAGTTGCTATGTGTACATTTTATATAAGCAGATTTACACATTAATATTGCATTTTTACTGAAAAAGGTTTTTTCTTAATTCACTGCAGTTTTTTATAGATTACTTCAATTTTCTGGAAGGTATAACAATTCATGTCACAGCCTCAACTGCCATGCCCAAATGAACCTCCTCCATATTTGCCTTTCTCTGTCTTTCTCCAAGACTTGTTGATAGACCTAAGTGTGAATGTCTGAACCATCTCCCTAGCTTATTTGCTCATTAAGTTTGCTAACAGTCTTCTAATCATATTTGGCCCTTTCCCCTAATTATTCTTATTTCTTGAACAAAGAACCTTTGTTTTGTTAATCTTACTCTGATTCCAAAGCACTCAATTAGATGATCTTTGCTGGCTAATGATGTGTTTGTCTCGACATCCCTGAACCCTGCCAACTTTAAGCTCTTATTTGGCATTGTGTTCTTGCAGCATCTGAATGAATTATTGGTGGTCTAAAACTAAGTTTAACCCTCAGTCCCTCTGTACTCTGGATCATTGACTTTTCCACTGTACTCCTGCAAAATTCAGATCCTTTATGACAATAATCCACTTTCGCTCACCATAGATCATTTTTCTCAATTTAAGTATCTGAGCTTCCTTTCTTCAAATATCTGGATATGATTTACTACTTAATTTCACCTGCACCCCCCTCCTCCCTTTCATCTCATTTAAATGCCAAGATACATTTCCTAGTTTCTGTCATATAACAGGTGGAGATCTGTTGTTAGAGCCGTTAGATAATGGAAAATGAAGGACCAGTTAGGGACAGAAGTCCATCATGAGTAAAAGAGGAACAAGTACTTTATATATCCATCATTTTTCTCTATTGCTGTGCATGGGTTTTGTTTATCCATTGACTTGAAATGGATATGATCATGTACTATTTTCTTTAACAAATAACTTTAGTAGTTTGCAAAAAGATCTGACACAGAAATTCAGGTCTGTTCTTGGTTATTTAAGTACTTCTTTTTATATATCCTCCTGTAATTAACAAGATCACAATTCTAGCTTACAATCAAATTGGTCTCCTCTTCTCTACTCTCCTCTGTTGAACATCTTAATAGCTATCTCTCTTCTAAGAAATCTTAGATACATAATTTCTCTAGATATGCCATTACAGTTCATTAACAGTGCAATCTTGCAACTATTAAATACTAGCTCTAAGCACTGAAAAATCACATGGGTAGTGAAGAGAGGCCTGGTCATTTAGGGTCGTCTATTTAATGGCATATTTTAAGGCTGATTTTGTTTTTTAATTTTTGTATTTTTGTTTGTAGTTTTGGTTCTTTTCTTTTGTCTTTTGTAAATGGTGATCCTTTTGGCAGGGAGAAGGGTGGTCAATGGGAAATGGATTAGGTAAGTTCAGTGTTATGTTAGCTAAGCGATTCCTTTTTTCTTTTCTTCCTTTCTTTTTTTTTTTTTTTTTTTTTTTTGAGATTTTAACTTGTATGTAGTTTTACCTTGAGAACTGGTTGGCTTAGGAAATTGATTGGTTGTGAGATTCCTTCTTCAGGGTGGTATGAATTTGATCCTAGACTACTACCATGTGCTATATCTATGATTTGATCATCTGGAATCATAGATGTGCTAACATCAGGATTACTGACAAGGAAGAAATACTTTAATCAGGATTATCACTGATAGTACTGTGGTATGGTATGTGCTTCTGTTCTACAGTCTTTATTTTAGCAAATAATTATAGCTTAATATATGTTTATATACTTTATATCGTCGACTTACCATATTGTCAACTTTCAGATGATCCAGACCACATTGCTGAAAGCTTAAAATAAACTCCCAGAACATCATATTGTCACTCCGGGAAACTAACCATTTGGCTACCAACAATGAAAATAGAAGCATAAGCAAATTAAACCCAATGAAGCTGGGGCTACGCCCCTACACTTCCGTAACTAAATATACCAATTCAGGGCTAGCACTACAGTAGAGAAAAGGACAAAGTTCACCATGGTGGCCAAGAAGAAATTGGTTACCCTG